>NW_027332425.1:6435942-6584347 GCF_000442705.2 Elaeis guineensis
GGCCACCCTGAAGAACAAGAAGGATGGTCCTTCTGAAGGTATGCTCATTATCGAATCTAACCTTACGATTTCTTCTGCATCCAGTTGGATACTTGACTCTGGTTTTAGTGCTCATTTGTGCACTTCTATGCAGGATCTTGAGGAGAGCAGGAGGCTGAGGAATGGGGAGAAGATCCTACGTGTCGGAAACAGAGCAAGAGTTGCTGCTGTGGCCGTAGGAACCTACCCTCTGCGATTACCATTAGGATTAGATTTAGTTTAAGAGACTATTATTATGTGCCTGCAGCAAGCAGGAATTTGATTTCTGTTTCATGTTTAGCACAAGAAGGCTATGTGATTAGCTTTCATAAGGACCATTATAATATTTTTTATAAAAATAATAAAGTTGTAAATGGTTTTGTTATTAATGGTCTCTATCAGTTACATGTTGATGTATCTATTTTTAATATTGAGCAAAATGTGAATGCCATAGGAATTAAAAGGCCTAGAGATAGTCTAAATGATAAGTATCTATGGCACCTAAGACTAGATCATATAGCGGAAGACAGGGTTAACAAATTGGAGAAATCCAGGCTACAGAGTCCGTTGACTTCCGAGTCATATCCAGTTTGTGAATCATACCTTCAAGGCAAAATGACCAAGCTCCTTTTTATGGGACATGGGGAAAGGGCCACAGACCTACTTGCCCTAGTACATACGGATGTGTGTGGCCCATTTGATGTGCCGACTAGAGGCAACTTTATCTACTCATTACCTTTACCGATAATATGTCTAGGTACGGGTATGTATTTCTAATGAAACACAAGTCTGAAGCCTTTGAAAAGTTCAAAGGATTCAGACATGAGGTAGAAAAACAAACAGGAAAGTCCATTAAGGTTCTTCGATCAGATCGAAGAGGTGAATACCTTAGTCGGAAATTTCTAGACTATCTTAAGGACAATGGCATAGTCTCACAATGGACTCCACCTGGAACGCCTCAACTCAACGGGGTTTCAGAACTGAGAAATCGGACCCTATTAGATATGGTCCGTTCCATGATGAGCTTCACAGACCTCCCTGATTTTCTTTGGAGACATTGTCTCATGACAGTAATTTATGTATTGAATAGGGTTCCCTCTAAAACCATTCCTATCACATCGTATGAGATATGGCATGGTAAGAAATCAAGTCTGAATCATCTCAGAATTTGGGGTTGTCTAGCTCATGTCAAGAGACAGCAGACGGATAAGTTAGAGTTCAGGTCTTTTAAGCTCGATTCATAGGATATCCTAAAGAGTCATTAGGATACTATTTTTATATTCTAGAAGATCACAATGTGATTATGAATCAAAATGCTATTTTTCTTAAAAAATAGTTTATTCAAGATGGTGGCATTAGAAGAATAATTAAGCTCAAGGAGAATGTCTCCCAAGAGCAACGAGCTAAAGAACCTAAGGAACCCAATCAATCAGAAACAGTCCTAACACAACCTCTTCCACCTCGTAGATCGACTAGGTTTTCCATCCTCCTGAAAGGTACCTAGGTACCATACAAGAGGATGTAGAGAAAATGTTCCTCACGGGAAATGGGGTTCATGGTGATGATCCCAAGACCTATGATGAGGCGATATCAGATATCGATTTCGAGAAATGGTTAGAGGCAATGAGATCAGAAATTGACTCGATGTACTCAAACCAAGTCTGGACCTTGGTAGATCCACCTAAAGGTATTATACCTATTGGGTGTAAATGGTCTTCAAGAGAAAGATAGGTGCAGATGGGAATGTGGAGACATTCAAGGCTAGGCTCATAGAGAAAGGTTATAGTCAGCGCGAAGGCATTGACTATAAGGATACCTTCTCGCCCGTAGCCATGCTAAAATCCATCTGCACATTGCTTGCTGTTGCAGCATATTTTGATTATAAAATATGGTAGATGGACGTGAAAACGGTGTTCTTAAATGGACATCTTGAGGAAGATATCTATATGGAACAATCGCTTGGATTCACATCCAGTGATGATGATCACAATGTCTGCAAGCTGCAAAGGTCCATTTATGGACTTAAGCAAGCATCTCGGAGTTGGAATACTCATTTCAATGATGTGATCAAAATGTTTGGTTTCATCAAGAACGAGGAGGAACCATGTGTGTTCAAAAAAGTCAGTGGGAGCATAGTTGTCTTCCTCGTATTGTACGTGGATGACATCCTTTTAATTGGAAATGACATTCCCATGTTGACCTCAGTCAAAATATGGTTGTCTAAGGAGTTCTCTATGAAAGATCTAGGAGAGGCATCCTTTAACTGGGTATTAAGGTCTATAGAGATAGACCAAATAGGATGCTGAGACTTTCACAAAAGATGTACATAGAGGAGGTGCTAAAGAGGTTTAGCATGAAAAACTCCAAAAGAGGTTTATTGCCTTTTAGACAGGCATTCATCTCTCCAAGAAGATGTGCCCTAGCACACCTGAGGAGATTGAATGCATGAGCAAGATCCCTTATGCTTCAGCAATAGGGAGCCTCTTGTATGCCATGCTATGTACACGACCTGATATAGCCATGCTGTGAGTGTCACAAGCAGATATCAGTCGAATCTAGGCGAAGAGCACTAGACTTCTGTGAAATGTATCCTTAAGTACTTGAGAAGGACTAAGAATATGTTTCTAATCTTTGGAATGGAGAACTCCAGATTCAGGGATATGCAGACTCAGACTTTATGTCTGATATAGATGATCAAAAGTCGACATCTGAGAGTCTGTTCATTTGTAATGGTGGTGTAGTTAGCTGGAAGAGTTCCAAGCAAACGGTGATTGCAGATTCCACCATGGAGGCAGAGTACATTGCTGCATCGGAAGCTGCGAAGGAGGTATTCTAGTATAAGAAGTTTGCCACAGAGCTTGGAGTGATGTCATCGGATGACATCCCTCTTTACTGTGACAATAATGGCACCATAGCCCTAGCTAAAGTGCCAAGGTCTCACCAGAAGTCCAAGCACATCGAGCAGCGATTCCATTTGATCCGTGATTACCTCGAAAAGGATTATGTTGAGATCAAGAGAGTCGACTCCACAGACAATGTGGCAGACCCACTGACTAAGCCATTGGTCCAACAGAAGATCGAAGCACACCTTGAGAAGATGGGACTTAGATATGTAGTCAATTGGCATTAGGTCAAGTGGGAGTATGTTAGATGTGTGCCCTAGATGCCAGATCGGCTGACACATTCCTATACAAATCTAAGGGCAAAATTATAATTTTGACTATAAATAAATAAAAGAGTTATTCTTCTATCACATTGTGTACATTGTGTCTGTGATACATCCTTTGAGTTAGTGGAATGTTAATTCATATTTTCAAGAGTTGAAAATTTAAGGCATGAATTTACATAACTAACTCATAAACTGCTCCTGACCATAGAATCATCACGAGATAGTGATCGATCCGGAAGGTTGGTGTACGATCGCTTCCTTAGGGTAGATGAGTCTTGAGTCTACGGTGTGGAGACACCGGAGCGAGAGTATAGGTATTCGTTGAGAACGAGAGTACTGAGCGTGACCACCTCGAGCAGTCATAAGGAAATCTATCTTCTCGTCGATGACTAGCTCGATGCTGCAGTTGTGTGTCTAGTTCTTTGACCTGAGGTTCATCATCGGTTCACCTTGAGTGTGTTATAGTTTGACTACACCATAACTCGATCTCCTAGCCATCTGAAATCCTGAGGTGTATGTTGGCTGTAGCATATTCATTGTAGGAACCAGATCGCATCAAGATGGGATCTATCAACCTCGGTAGATGAGAGGAGTAGTCCTATGGTGATCAAAAGATCGAGTCCTTAAGCCCATGGCCATGGTAGAGTGAAATAATGAAAAAGAGTTTTCCATTGGGGTTTCACATTGGACTCGAATCGATCGATTGATTCATACGACTGATGTTGGGTTTGATGAGTTCACTTTAACCCTAATTCAGTCGGGACTCATGATAGAGGAACTTAATCACACAGGTAGCTGCACCGAGAGGTTCATCTTCAGTTCTGATGGGTTGCCACCATATACTGCTAGGTGTCACTGGTAGATTTTGGGAGCAATTAGAATGATTTTGATGATCGATCATTCTAATTGTCTGAATCAGAAGAGTTCTGATCCATCGAAAGGAGTTTCGATGATGTCGATGATGAGATCATGACATGTCTCATTACCATACAGAATTGAACCTAACTGGGTCACACAAACAAAGATTAGGGTCTGGATGTCATCAATTGGGCTAGCCCAATTGATTTGGATAAGATCCAATTAGGTTCAAGAAAATCATGCTAGCACTCGATTGAGCCTAACTTTCTCCTCGTGTAATCTTTTCTGTCTCTACTGAGCCAAATGTGATCTGGCTCATCCAGAGAACCTTGGGAAGGTTTTTCTCAGTTTAAATGAAGCTTGTCTAGCTCAGAAAAGGCTTGTCTTAATTCATGAGATGAATTTAAGACAACACCTGCTAATTTCTAGCACCTGCCAATTTCATTTTAGAACATCTGTCAAAAGTTAACATATGGGTCTTAAACTGAAGAGGACTTATTGGAGGATTTTTGTAGAGTGTCCACATGCCTAAACCTAATCAAATTGGGTGCCATAATCAGATTATGGCATGAGCCCAATTGGATTTAAGTGGGTGCCCCAAATGGATAAGAACCAAAGAGTCCTGATAAACTTGGACTCTTTGGTGCCACCTTATTTGAGCCTATCCATTGTTGGTGCCAACATAGGAGAGAGCATGGGGATTCTTATCTGATATGATTAGATGACATCACTCCATCAATCAAAATTTTTTTAAAATTTATTGGAATTTTTTGATTGATCGAATGATGTGGTACTGCGCAGCATACAGGGTCTATATAAACCCTGCTGCACCTAGGGTTTCAGGGCAAAGCTTGTTTTTTGCAAAAAACCCATTGGCTGCTGCCCCCTCCCCTCTTCTCCATATCCTCCCTGCTCTCCTTTCTCCCCTCTTCATGTTCAAGAAGTTGGACGTTCATCTGGCATAGGTGCAAGGCGTGGTGATGCCTGGAACAGAAGGCTGCAGGACATCTTCGACAGGCTGCTGCTCCAAACTCAGAAAGAGTTCTAAAGTACTTTCTAATCAGATTTAGATCTAATTTTTGGAGCATAGAATTATGAGGAAAATAAATTCCAAATTCTACCTGAGTGGATACTGGTAGAGGCTAGGCGCTTGTGTGGCTACATCAGAACCTCAGGCAGTGCTGCGATCATCTACAGGGTAATTAGATTACCCTTGAGATATGTCTATCTTTCTCATGCTTTTAGATTTAATTTTGAAATTAAAATATCAGATAATAAAATTAAATTTAATAGATATTAGATCTGAAATAGCATAGGATAAAAAATTTAAAATTTATTCCGTCCCAGATTTGATGAAATCTGGAAGATCCTACACAGGAAAAAGGCGTTTTTCCTTCAACCTTTTGGTGCATCGCTTTCACCTGCCTTTACAGTTGCAAGATATAATTTGCAATTTTTTTTCCAGTGTCCTGCCTTGCCGCAGTGAAAGCAGGTACCCTGCCCTTCTTCTTCTTCTTGCCACCCTTAGGATTCAGTGCTTTCTTTGAACCCTTAAAACCTGACTTCTTTGAGGTTTTACCCACAAGAAGAAGTGGACCCTTTTTTTTCTTAATATGGCTCTCAGCTGTCTTAAGCATATTTAACAGCTCAGGTAAGGAGGTATTCAGTTTGTTCATATGATAGTTCACAACAAACTGAGCGAATGACTCGGGGAGAGATTGCAGGATCAAATCCTTGTTGGGAATAGTGTCCCAAAGCCAATCGTCAGCTTGTTGACAGTTGTGCTGTTTCTTGTATTAGTATATGAATTATAAATTAAATAAAAGTTATTTTGTCATTTTTCATCACAAATTATTTCATCTTTTAATGAACTCCTGTGTTGTAGTGAAGTCCTTAGGACTATTTAGACTCGACAAAGGAGGAATTATCGTTTAGTCCTTAAACCTGTTCGTGACCAAATGATACGTTGTTATCAAGGACAACAATATTTATCAAGCATAGATCGTTGTGTACCATATGGATTGATTGTCCTCTTAACCAAGGAGTGTGAAGATACTGGCATGGCATACAGGTGAGATGTAAAGGTACATCTGCACTGAACGTGATCGACTCTGAAACTTTTTCTGCTGTCAAGATTTGCTCCGATGGGATATGGGTATAACTGTCCCTCCGACCTAAGACTACCATAGTGACTTGCAAGCAACTCACTGCACTTAGGAACTGGACTACCTGAATTTCTAATTCAGTGATAGAAGGCTGCTGGGTGTAGTCAAGTACTTGACTTGTCGGTGCGTGTGTCAAGATGGGATTGACCACTCCAGTTCAGGAGCTGTGTACAGTCGTGTTTTAATTTAGCAAAATTTTGGCTAGGGTAGTCCAAGTGAGGAGTCATAAGACTATTTGAGTTGAGCATAATTCAGATGATCTGATCAGGGTTGACAGTTTAACCCTGAGTCGTCCTATACACAGGGGTCAAAAGGGATGAATTATACAGTAACCATATTTGCGTAGATTCTGAGTGTTGCGATTGTGACTATTCGACCTATCCGGATGTCAGATACCATTGCTAGATGGTCACTTCGATTAGTACAGGAATTTATTCCTGTGCTACCAGCTTAGGTTCGAACCTGCGGGGTCACACACATTAGAGGTTCCTATCTGATCTGATGGCTCATGAAGAGTCCCACAGGACTGGGACTCTTTGACCAAGAGTCATAATACTTGGAGACTCTGAGTCCTACATATCTGGGACTCTGTGATCGAGAATCAGGATTCTCTAATTATGAATTCCACATATTTTGGGTACCGGGGTCAAGAGTCCCACTGGTTTGGGACTCTTCGATCAAGGTTTCATATCGATGGACTTTGATGCCCAATTGTCCATCAGATTTAGACTCAGTATTTATAAGAGATTTAGTGATTTGATCACTAATTAACTCAATTTGATTGAGTAATTATTTTTGGATCAAGTCCAATTGAATTGGATTCAGTTGGATTTGACCCGATTAGGTTAAGAGTTGACCTAATCGCCAAAGTGGTTTGGTCCCTGATCTGATCAAGGGTTGGGCTTAGTCAATTTCTTATTTGATTAAGATTTTATTGAGCCTAATTAAGCCTAATTGTGTTTAGTTTAACTTAGTCTAATTGTGCCTAACCTATTTTAATAAGGTTGGTTCAATTAGGTTGATTTAATATTTAAAACCACCTTGACTTATCTCCCTGCGCCACCTCACCTCACCTGTGCCTAATTGAATTCACAAGAAGTGAGTTCTCATGAATTTTCTCCCACTTCTGCCTTCCCACACCTCTCCCTTGTGCGCCATTTGTGTGGATAATGATAAGGTTGGTTGGCCATTCAAATTCAAATAATGTTTGAATTTGAATGGGCAACTAATCCATGCGCCACCTTATCCTTTTATGCACCCCATTCTCTACATGAGAAAAAGTTTCTCGTGTAAATTCTCCATGCACAAAGAATCCACGCTTCCTTCTTCTCACACCATGAGTGGATAACGATTGGTTGGTTGGCATTTGAATTCAAATTCGATTTGAATTCAAGTGAGCAACCACCTAGCTTTATCCTCTCACGTGGTGAAAATGCTGTAAAGACGCGGCCTTGCACCATTTTAAAAAGAAAGAGGTGGGGCATGCACATATCTGATCCACAAGAGAAAGGGTGGCATGAGAAAGGCCTTCTGCATGAGAAAAGAAAAGAAAAGAAAAGAAGAGAGAAAGGGCGTAGGGTCTTTTGTGAGTACCCTAGGGTTTCTGCCTAGGATTTAAGAAGTGAGAAGGTGAGCTATGAGTGTCGTGAGCCCACCAGACTTCAGAGAGAGCTTCATCAATCTCTCAAGTACCTTTGTTGATGATTTGGAATATCCGAGGAGTCGGCAGACACTGATCGAATGAGTTCGGTCAGCATCGACCGTTGAAAGGGTTCTGCAACGAACTAGCATTCATGAGGAGCCGATCAGATTGGGAGCTTCGTGTGGATGATTTGTGAAGGTCAGACATACTATGTGGCTGTATTGCAATGATCAGACCTTTCCTACAGTGATCAGACTGCAGCGATCGACTACCTGCACGAAGGTAATGTGTTCTGAACACATAACAATAAAATGTTTACTATAGAAGTTTAAATTTCAAATTTAAATGCATGCTATATATATCATATTTAGATCTTTATGTAAGGTTAATATATATTAATTAATTAGATTAATTAATAATTTCTACTGTAAAATTATAATTTTGAAAAAGTTCTAAAATTATCATTTTACCCCTGCACTCAAAATTCATCAAAAATGGTATCAGGGCTGGTTTTCTTTTATGTAGCTATAGCCACTACCCTATCACTTCGATCATTATTAGATAATGACAAGCTTGTGGGACCTAATTTCGATAGCTGGTATCAAAAAATGAAAATCATTGTTGAGCATGAGCGGATCCTTTATGTAGTAACAGATCCGGCACCTGAGGAGTCAGTCCTGAACGCTAGAGAGATGATCTAAGATTTTTATCAGAAGTGGCTCAACGATCGCACCACCGTTCGGTGCATAATACTGGTGGCAATGAATGATGAGTTCAGCTGCAGGTTCGAAAATGCCCAGCCGCAGGAGATGCTTCAAATGTTGAACGACTCCTTTGGCATGCCTGACGATATTGAAAGGTACAAAACTAGTTGTGCCATTTTCAATGCTCGGATGAGGGATGGGGCCTCAGTCATGTACTGTATATGATCGAAATGATTGAGCACCTAAGTAAACTGGGCTTTCCCTTGCATGAGCAGCTCGGTAAGGATGCGATCCTTAATTCTTTGCCCAAGTCCTTCCTCCCCTTCCTTACTCATTTTCGGATGATAAAATCTACAGTGAACTACCACGGCTTGTTGGGGTTGCTGCAGAACTTTGAGAAGGACCACCAGCTCCATAAAGAGTCGGTGAATGTTGTGGGAGGATCTTCTTCTGATCGTCGATCCTTTAAGAAGGAGAAGAAGAACAAGAAGAAGAAGAATAAGAAGGTGCAGCCGCATGCAGGGACGTCTGCACATGGTCAGACCAAGAAGTGCAAGCTTGACCAGAGCTAGGTGGAGTACTTCTTTTGTAAGAAGCAGGGCACTGGAAGAGGAACTATCCTCTATACATTGCCTCCCTGGACCCAAACCGGCTGAAGAAGAAGCAAAATAATTATATGATAACACCTTGCAACTTTTTCATTTGTGATACTACTGCCTGGGTATTGGATACCAGAAGCCCTTATCATATCTATAATTTGATGCAGGGTCTGCAGGTCAGTAGGAGATTTGATGAAGGCGAGAGGTTCCTGAACATTGGAGAAGGAAGCAAAGTTTCAGTTCTAGCTTTAGGAATCATGAACCTTATAATCAACTCTCATAATGTAATTCTGAGTGAATGTCACTATTGTTCAAGTTTTTTATTAAATATTATTTCTGTAGGCCTTTTGACCATATACAGTTATGAATTTTTAATAAAAGGAAATATTTGCAATATTATTTTGAATGGTGTTATAATATTTGTTGGACAACTAAATAATAGAATTTACTTACTATCATAGCCTGTTAATATAGTTCAAGCCTCCGGTAAACGCTGTAGAATGGATAATATGTTAGAAGTCTACCTTTGGCACTGTAGGCTAGGTCATATCAATAAGAACAGGATAAACAGGTTGGCTCAAGAAAGAATTTTTGAAGTTGGTGATTGTGAATCACTTCCAACCTGTGAGTCTTATCTTCTTGAGAAGATGACCAAATCACCTTTTACTGAAAAAGGTGAGTGAGCCAGTGAACTCATGGGTCTGATACATTCTGATGTGTTGGGTATAAAATACCCACAGTCGGAACCCACGGCGGAACCGCCATCAGCAAGCGCAGCTCCGCCCGGACTCCTACGGGAGCCGGGCTCCACCGACGGCATCAGCAAGTGCAGCTCCGCCCGGACTCCTACGGGAGCCGGGCTCCGACGACATCAGCAAGCGCTGCTCCGCCCGGACTCCTACGGGAGCCGGGCTCCACCGCCGACATCAAAACAGCTCCGCCCGGACTCCTACGGGAGCCGGGCTCCGCTCTCAACATCAATTGCTGGTAAGCTCAGTCCGGACTCTTACGAGAGCCAGACTTCACCCTTGACTTTGTTTGCAGCACAGTCCGCCCGGACTCCTACGGGAGCCGGGCTCCACCGACGACATCAGCAAGTGCAGCTCCACCCGGACTCCTACGGGAGCCGGGCTCTGACGACATCAGCAAATGCAGCTCTGCCCGGACTCCTACGGGAGCCGGGCTCCACCGCCATCAGCAAGCGCTGCTCCGCCCGGACTCCTACGGGAGCCGGGCTCCGCCGCCGACATCAAAACAGCTCCGCCCGGACTCCTACGGGAGCCGGGCTCCGCTCTCAACATCAATTGCTGGTAAGCTCAGTCCGGACTCTTACGAGAGCCGGACTTCACCCTTGACTTTGTTTGCAGCACAGTCCGCCCGGACTCCTACGGGAGCCGGGCTCCACCGACGACATCAGCAAGTGCAGCTCCGCCCGGACTCCTACGGGAGCCGGGCTCCGACGACATCAGCAAATGCAGCTCCGCCCGGACTCCTACGGGAGCCGGGCTCCACCGCCATCAGCAAATGCTGCTCCACCCGGACTCCTACGGGAGCCGGGCTCCACCGCCATCAGCAAGCGCTGCTCCGCCCGGACTCCTACGGGAGCCGGGCTCCACCGCCGACATCAAAACAGCTCCGCCCGGACTCCTACGGGAGCCGGGCTCCGCTCTCAATATCAATTGCTGGTAAGCTCAGTTCGGACTCTTATGAGAGCCGGACTTCACCCTTGACTTTGTTTGCAGCGCAGCTCCGCCCGGACTCCTACGGGAGCCGGGCTCCACCGCCATCAGCAAGCGCTGCTCCGCCCGGACTCCTACGGGAGCCGGGCTCCACCGCCGACATCAGAACGGCTCCGCCCGGACTCCTACGGGAGCCGGGCTCCACTCACGACGGCTCCGACCGTTGCCGAGCTTCAGTCGACAGATCCACGCCCCCTGACAGGCCCTCAAAACGGCCGCGACCCTGCTCCACCTCCTGTGGCAGACTCCGTACAGCTCCATTATCCCCCTGGCAGGCCGCAGTAACGGCCACGAACCTGCTCCACCTCCTGTGGCGGACTCCGCACAGCTCCATTATCCCCCTGGCAGGCCACAGTTACGGCCACGAACCTGCTCCACCTCCTGCGACGGGTACCATGCGGTTCCCCTGACGACGGACGCTGCTCCACCCTTCATAACGGATTCCACATGGCAAGTCGAGGTGATACCCGCGTGTCCGCTCCACTATCTTTCGCAATCAATTCCCCTGACCATGGGCGGCCCACTACCAGGCAGTTACGCACGTCGCCATTAGTCCGTTGCCTCCCCCGCCTATAAAAGGGGGACTCAGATACATTATTTTTTAAGCTCATTTCTCTTATCTCGTAACTCTGCTAAATTCTCCGTTTGAGCACTCCATTCTTGTTGAGGCAGAGAACTGACTTGAGCGTCGGAGGGTCTTGCTGGAGCAACCCCACCTCTGGTTTAGACTTCCCTTGCAGGTCCCAGCGGCGACCGCGGCCTCCTCAACTCCAGCTTCTCCGGCGCAGGCGGATTTTTGCACCAACAGGATTGGCGCTAGAGGAAGGGTCTTGTATCTTCGCAGCACCCTTGTTCTTGAAGGAGCGCTCAACGGAGCCACCTCCGGCCATCTCTCCGTCATTTACCCCTAATCCTCCCCCACGAGACCGGCACCCGATGCCTCCGTGCAGGGCATCCACCCGGTGGTCCACGGCCTCCGCGGCAAGATCTCAGGCTCCGGCCTCCCCTCCCGTTTCTCAGCCAGCTCCTCCTCCCCCTCCGGCGACGGCGGTCGGCGTGGAGCAGTTTGACTTGCTGGCGCAGCAGGTCAAGGGCCTCGTCGAGGCCGTACAGGCGATGCAGCAGCTGCCGCCGCAGGCGTCGGCGCATCCGAAAGGGGCATCTCCGGAATGCCAGAACCCGGCGGTGGGGCGGGCCACCTGGGCTAGCCGCCCCGTCCTTCCCGAGATGGCGAATCCAAGGGTGGAGAGCCCTCAGTCGGACCACGACTCCACCCCTGGGAGATCCCTGCCCCCGTTCTGCCAAAGGACCCTCGAGACTCGAAGTCGAGAGGATTTCCTGGACCGGAGGCTCCAGGAGATGATCCGGCGGATCGAAGAACTCCGCCATGCGCCTCCCGCTTACGGTGAGGATGTCTGCACTAACCCTCCCTTCTCCCAAATGATTATGCAGGAACCGATCCCGCCGAATTTCAAGCTCCCCCAGTTTGAAAGCTACGACGGGACGTCGGACCCGGTGGACCACCTGGAGGCCTTCCGGACAATGATGCTACTTCATGGTGCCCCCGACGCCATCTTATGCCGGGCTTTCCCGTCTACTTTGAAGGGAGCGGCAAGAAACTGGTACTCGGCACTGAAGCCGGGTACCATCTTCTCCTTCGACCAAATGAGCCACCAATTCGTGGCCCATTTTGTCAGCAGCCGACGTCCCCGGAAAGGTTCGGAGTCCCTCATCAACATCAAGCAGAGGGAAGGGGAGTCCATACGGGCCTACATCAACCGCTTCAACATCGCGGCGTTGGAGGTCCGGAACTTGGACCAGTCGGTTGCCATGGCCGCCCTGAAAGGTGGCCTTCAGAAGAATGACCTCTTGTACTCCCTGGAGAAGAAGTACCCCAGGGATTTTGCTGATCTGCTGGCTCAGGCTGAAGGCTACGCCCGAGCGGAAGCGGCCTTCAAAATGAAGGATGAAGAGACTGCGAGGGAGTGCCAGGCGGGAGATTCTGGCAGGCCCGCAGTTGAGAAGAGGCCAAGGGAAGCCCGGCCTCGCTCCCGATCCCCTCCTGGGCACAAGCGCGCCCATACTCCACCCCGGGCACGCAGGCAGAGGAGCCCGGACAACAGGTTTCGACGGGGTTCCCCTCCAGAGAAGTTCCGCAGCTACGCCCCCCTCAACATCAAGCAGAGGGAAGGGGAGTCCATACGGGCCTACATCAACCGCTTCAACATCGCGGCGTTGGAGGTCCGGAACTTGGACCAGTCGGTTGCCATGGCCGCCCTGAAAGGTGGCCTTCAGAAGAATGACCTCTTGTACTCCCTGGAGAAGAAGTACCCCAGGGATTTTGCTGATCTGCTGGCTCAGGCTGAAGGCTACGCCCGAGCGGAAGCGGCCTTCAAAATGAAGGATGAAGAGACTGCGAGGGAGTGCCAGGCGGGAGATTCTGGCAGGCCCGCAGTTGAGAAGAGGCCAAGGGAAGCCCGGCCTCGCTCCCGATCCCCTCCTGGGCACAAGCGCGCCCATACTCCACCCCGGGCACGCAGGCAGAGGAGCCCGGACAACAGGTTTCGACGGGGTTCCCCTCCAGAGAAGTTCCGCAGCTACGCCCCCCTCAACGCCTCGAAGGCCCAGGTACTAATGGAGGTCAGGGAGCTGATCCCTAGGCCGGAGAGGATGCGCACGCATCCCGGGAAGTGCAACCCCAACAAGTTCTGCCTCTACCACCGCGACCACGGCCACGACATCGAAGAGTGCATCCAGCTCCAAGACGAGATCGAGGAGCTCATCCGGCGAGGTCGGCTCGACAGATTCATCCGCCGCAGGCCCGAGGGTAGAGGAGACCGGCCAAGAGCCCTCCCACCGCCCGAACCACAGAAGAGGGAGGAGCAGCCCGGAGATCGGCCTCCTATCGGGACCATCGACTCCATCGCCGGAGGGCCTCAAGGAGGAGCGGGAGAACTGTAAATGTATTGCTTACTGTTTCGTTTTAAATCTACTTTTCTTTCTAGCTAACGTACCCCTCCTGCTTAACGCGGATGTATTATGACTGGATATGACCTCTCCAAAAAACAACGGCTGTGTCAGGAACAGGAGGAGAACCTCGTCCTGACATGAGCAAAGTCAAAGGCCCGGTTCTTTTAGACCGGATGGGGGGAGAGGCCTTACAACGCCCTAATGTGCCCCCACAGCCCTGTTAGGGACAGGAGGAAAACCTCGCCCTAACTTGAGCAAAGTCAAAGGCCCGGTTCTTTTAGACTGGATGGGGGGAGAGGCCTTACAACGCCCTAATGTGCCCCCACAGCCCTGTTAGGGACAGGAGAAAAACCTCGCCCTAACTTGAGCAATGTCGAAGGCCCGATTCTTTTAGACCGGATGGGGGGAGAGGCCTTACAACGCCCTAATGTGCCCCCACAGCCCTGTTAGGGACAGGAAGAAAACCTCTCCCTAACTTGAGCAATATCGAAGGCCCGGTTCTTTTAGACCGGAGGGGGGAGAGGCCTTACAGCGCCCTAACGCGCCCCCACAAGCCAGGCTGATGACGAGAACCTCGCCACCGGCCCAAGCAAAATGGAAGACCCGGACTCCTACGGGAGCCGGGTTCCGCCGCAAAGGTAGGCTCCACCCGGACTCCTACGGGAGCCGGGTTCCACCGCCAAGGTAAAACTTCACCCGGACTCCTACGGGAGCCGGGTTCCACCGCCAAGCAAGACTTCACCCGGACTCCTACGGGAGCCGGGTTCCGCCGCCAAGCAAGACTTCACCCGGACTCCTACGGGAGCCGGGTTCCGCCGCCAAGTAAGGCTCCACCCGGACTCCTACGGGAGTCGGGTTCCACCGCCAAGGTAAAACTTCACCCGGACTCCTACGGGAGCCGGGTGCCGTCGCCAAGCAAGACTTCACCCGGACTCCTACGGGAGCCGGGTGCCGCCGCCAAGCAAGACTTCACCCGGACTCCTACGGGAGCCGGGTTCCGCCGCCAAGCAAGACTTCACCCGGACTCCTACGGGAGTCGGGTTCCGCCGCCAAGTCAGACTTCACCCGGACTCCTACGGGAGCCGGGTTCCGTCGCCCGGTAAGACTTAGCCCGGACTCCCATGGGAGCCGGGCTCTCATCGCCACTTCTACGACAGGGGTCAATGATGGTAGCAAGACTCGACCGTGCAACCAGATCGGATGGAAGGAAGGAGCTCCCCACCCCCCCCCACGACGACATCTACATCAAACAAGCCAAACAACAAGAAAGGCCCAACAATCGACATTATCAGTACTACACGTGAACAAGGTAACACAAAGCGCTCCTTTTTCCATTTTCAATATATACACTACAAAGCCAGAGCGGCCAGAAAAAGAAAAACAAAACGACAAAAAGAAAATAGCTACATAAAGACAAAGGGGCTCTAAGGGGGCCCTGCCTCCTCCGACCTTGAGTCACCACCTGCATCCCTCAACCAGGACGGCCTCAGGCTCTCCACCGTTTCTTCTAGTTCTTCCTTCTTTCGCAGCACGTCCTGGAGCGCCTGACGAAGTCGCCGGACCTCAGCCTCCGCTTCCCGATGCCACTTCCGCAACACTTCAGACTCCGCCTCTGCGTCCGCGACGGCCTTCCGCTCAAGCCCCAGTTGAATTTTTACTTGTTGTAGCTCGGCTGTCTTCTCCCCAAGGGAGACAGAAATCCCTTCGACAGAGCCTCTCAGGGCTTGGAGCTCTTCGTTATCTTGGGCGTTAGCAAGCTGCGCCCTAGTAATCAACTGCCTCTGGAGATGGACTACCTCGTCCGCCGCTCGATGGAATCTCCCCTTGTACTCCTCTACCTGTCGGCGCCAGCTGGCCCGCTGCACATCGTGGCTCATCTCAGCATCTTGAAGCTGCTTCTGGAGGTCGGAAACTTTTTGTGACCATATCTGCTCATCCCGTGCTGCGAGTCGGGTGGGCGGCCTCGGCAGCGGCCTCGGAGTAGCATTTTTTCGCCTGGCGGAGCTCGCCCTCCGACTTTTTCAACTTCTTCGTCAAGTGGAGGACCTCCTTTTTGAGCCGCTGGATAGTCGACTTCAGCGGGACCCCCAGGGGCAGGGGGAGTGCTTCGGCGGGGCGCTGCCATTGGAAGAGGCAAGCGTCAAAGACCGATTCGTTACAAGAAGAAAGGCCGGAAAGAAGGAGCAGAGGGAGGAAAAAATCATCCACAAAAAGGAATTCGGCTTTATTGATTGATCTTGAAGACAAATGAAAAGGAAGCATGATAACAAAAGAAAGATACAAGGTCGGAGGTCTCAGACCTCGGGAGCGGGGGTGGAGAGTTCGGCGCGGGGGGTGCAACTGCTGTGGCGGCGGGCGAAGGGCCGGCCTCGTCGTCGGACTCCTCCAAGAATTCGAGGCCAAGATCGGGATATCTGCTGGCCACCTTCTCCTGACAAAGCTCAAACCCCTTGGTAAATGCCTCCAGGCCGAACTGGACTTTCAGCTCCCTCATCTCCGCGGAGGCCTTGAACTCCTCCACCGCAAGGGTCCTGGCCTCCGAGACCAGAACCGGAGTTTGCTCGGCCAGCTGGGCGACCTCGACCTCCGCCTTCCTCACCGACTCCTCCAGGCTCCGTCTCTCCGCCTCCCGGGCTTGTCTCTCCTCCTCCCGGGCTTGTCTTTCCTCTTCCCGGTCCTGTCTCTCTCTCTCCAGGGCCTCCCGGAGGGCGGCCACCTCGGCCGTCTTCGCTTGAAGACGAACGACCTCGTCTTGGCAGCGCTCCTCCGCCCGGAGGAGATCCCTTCTCATGCGGCCCGATGCCTCGACATAGGCGAAGAGCTGGTGCCCGATCTGCAAAGACAGATGGAGAATTACAACAAAGACCGAGGCAACTGTGCAAATAAAAATCCGCTCACCTAAAGAAAGGACCCCAAGGTGTCCCAAGCCCGCTGCTCGGGATCGGCGCGGTCGATCCTCTCCACGACGTCGGACAGGATGCAACCATCGAGCAGCCGACGGATTAGAGCCTTGTCGTTGAAGGGATTCTCCGATCCCCCCTCGGAGCAGACGGACTCGTCTGCAGTGGCTCGGTGGCTGCTCGGCCTGCGGGCCACCGATTTTCTCCTCCTCCCTGCGGCAGGCACCTCCGCAGGGCGAACCTCCGGAATTGGGACCCCAGTCGGGGGGCTCCCTGGAGGAGCCCGGGGGGCCGCTGGCTCGGCATCCGAAGGAATGTCGATCGCCGGGGTCGCCTGGACGGGCGCGGCAAGGCTCGTCTCCTCCACCCTGGCCCTCTTCGTCGAGCCGGAAGTCGTCGCGCCCTTCCTTTTCTGGGCTCTCATGGCCATGGCAAGCATTCGTGTGGCTTCGGCGTCCATTGCTAAAAAAAAAAAAAAGAGAGAAAAAAGAAAGAAGAAGAAAAGAAGAAGGAAAAAGCAGCACCAGTCAGTCCAAAAAAAAAAAAAAAAAAAAAAGAGAAAAGAAAAGAAGAAAGAGGAAAAAGGAGAGAGAAAGGAAGAGAGGGAAGAAGAAGACAAGAAAAGGAAAGATGTATACTTGCTGGATCTTGAGGGCTCAGGCCGATGTTGAAGAGAAGTGGCTCCCTCAGCAGGTTTGGAAGGGAAGGAGCGGGATAGCTCAGGAGCTTCTGGGCGGCCTGAAGGTCGTCCTCTCCTAGGTCAGGAGCCCGGCGGACGGAATCCCTCAGAGACCCCCAAGGGGGTAGGCCCAATTCCAGGGTCGGGCAGTAAACAAAGAGGAATTTCCCCTTCCAGTTGTGAATCGAAGAAGGGGCGCCCTTCAGCAACCCCTTCTTGCCGAACTGAGGGGAGAAGTACCACCAGTCCTTCGCTGAAGGATGGCGTTTGAAGGTGTAGAAATGTCTGAATAAGGAGAGGGATGGCTGGACCTCGGCTATGTGGCAGAGAGAGAGAAACCCTATTAAAAACCTAAAGGAATTCGGGGCAACAGAAGCAAGTGAAATATCTAAAAAGCGAAAGAAGGCGGCAACGAAGTTTGGGAGCGGAAGCCGAAGCCCGGCACGAAAGGCCTCCTGATACAGACAAAAGCGGCCCGGGGGGGGGCGCTGGCCCTATCAGAGGGGCCAGGAAGCTCCAGGTCATACTCCGCAGGGACCCCGTATCGAGCCCTTATCAGGAGAAGTTCGTCCGGAGTCGACGAACACGAAATGGCGCCCGGCGCGAAAACCGGGCGAGACCCTGCCCCGAGCGCGGGTTCATCCGCAGAAACGGGGGCCTGGGGGTTCGAAGCAGAAGAACTCCCAGGGCTTACGGGGACAGAAGATTCAGAAGACATTTTTTCTCGGGGAAGAACCTAAAGGGCCCTAGAAAGGCAAATTGAGAGGGGAACGAAGCGCCAAAGGTCAACCCGGAGGAAGACACGAAGAGAATGAAAAGACGAAAGAGCCCTAGGCGGTGAAAAGAAGGTGGGCACTAACCTATCTTGCTCTGAGGACCCGGGGGCGAGAGACGGAAGGCGCCTACGGCTCGAAGGGGCGTTCGCAAGAGCAGACTCTCGGGGAGATGACGGACGCCAGCGAAAATCAAAAATGGAGTAGGACGCCTGAAGGGGGGAGGACGGGTTTAAATAGACCCTGGGATCCGGCGCCATAATGATCTCGAATCCCCCCAGGCCAGTCCGCGCTCGACACGTGTCCCACTCCCCATGGCAGACAGCTGAAGGCGGCTGGCGGTTGGCAGGGCCATGATTGCGCCGTACCTAGGCCAGCGTACTTGCGGGGTCTTCGAAGCGTCCCCTCGTTCCGCCCCCAATTCGAAAAGACTCCGGCACGCGCTCATTTAATGCCAAAATATCTGGGAGCGGCAGGGCGCGGGATTCGAAGGGACGGTTCTGGCTGTACTTCTGTGTACTTCCTTCATTTGAAATTCAAAACTCGGATGTAGGGGGACTGGTGTTGGGTATAAAATACCCACAGCCGGAACCCACGGCGGAACCGCCATCAGCAAGCGCAGCTCCGCCCGGACTCCTACGGGAGCCGGGCTCCACCGACGGCATCAGCAAGTGCAGCTCCGCCCGGACTCCTACGGGAGCCGGGCTCCGACGACATCAGCAAGCGCTGCTCCGCCCGGACTCCTACGGGAGCCGGGCTCCGCCGCCGACATCAAAATAGCTCCGCCCGGACTCCTACGGGAGCCGGGCTTCGCTCTCAACATCAATTGCTGGTAAGCTCAGTCCGGACTCTTATGAGAGCCGAACTTCACCCTTGACTTTGTTTGCAGCACAGTCCGCCCGGACTCCTACGGGAGCCGGGCTCCACCGACGACATCAGCAAGTGCAGCTCCGCCCAGACTCTTACGGGAGCCGGGCTCCGACGACATCAGCAAATGCAGCTCCGCCCGGACCCCTACGGGAGCCGGGCTCCACCGCCATCAGCAAGCGCTGCTCCGCCCGGACTCCTACGGGAGCCGGGCTCCACCGCCGACATCAAAACAGCTCCGCCCGGACTCCTACGGGAGCCGAGCTCCGCTCTCAACATCAATTGCTGGTAAGCTCAGTCCGGACTCTTACGAGAGCCGGACTTCACCCTTGACTTTGTTTGCAGCACAGTCCGCCCGGACTCCTACGGGAGCCGGGCTCCACCGACGACATCAGCAAGTGCAGCTCCGCCCGGACTCCTACGGGAGCCGGGCTCCGACGACATCAGCAAATGCAGCTCCGCCCGGACTCCTACGGGAGCCGGGCTCCACCGCCATCAGCAAATGCTGCTCCGCCCGGACTCCTACGGGAGTCGGGCTCCACCGCCATCAGCATGCGCTGCTCCGCCCGGACTCCTACGGGAGCCGGGCTCCACCGCCGACATCAAAACAGCTCCGCCTGGACTCCTACGGGAGCTGGGCTCCGCTCTCAATATCAATTGCTGGTAAGCTCAGTCCGGACTCTTACGAGAGCCGGACTTCACCCTTGACTTTGTTTGCAGCGCAGCTCCACCTGGACTCCTACGGGAGCCGGGCTCCACCGCCATCAGCAAGCGCTGCTCCGCCCGGACTCCTACGGGAGCCGGACTCCACCGCCGACATCAGAATGGCTCCGCCCGGACTCCTACGGGAGCCGGGCTCCGCTCACGATGGCTCCGACCGTTGCCGAGCTTCAGTCGACAGATCCACACCCCCTGACAGGCCCTCAAAACGGCCGCGACCCTGCTCCACCTCCTGTGGCGGACTCCGTACAGCTCCATTATCCCCCTGGCAGGCCGCAGTAACGGCCACGAACCTGCTCCACCTCCTATGGCGGACTCCGCACAGCTCCATTATCCCCCTGGCAGGCCACAGTTACAGCCACGAACCTGCTCCACCTCCTGCGACGGGTACCATGCGGTTCCCCTGACGACGGACGCTGCTCCACCCTTCATAACGGATTCCACGTGGCAAGTCGAGGTGATACCCGCGTGTCCGCTCCACTATCTTTCGCAATAAATTCCCCTGACCATGGGCGGCCCACTACCAGGCAGTTACGCACGTCGCCATCAGTCCGTTGCCTCCCCCGCCTATAAAAGGGGGGACTCAGATACGTTATTTTTTAAGCTCATTTCTCTTATCTCGTAACTCTGCTAAATTCTCCGTTTGAGCACTCCATTCTTGTTGAGGCAGAGAACTGACTTGAGCGTCGGAGGGTCTTGCCGGAGCAACCCCACCTCCGGTTTAGACTTTCCTTGCAGGTCCCGACGGCGACCGCGGCCTCCTCAACTCCAGCTTCTCCGGCGCAGGCAGATTTTTGCACCAACATGATGTATGTGGACCCATGAGCTCAAGTGCAAGAGGTGGATATTTCTACTTCATAACCTTCACAGATGACCTATCGAGGTATGGGTATGTCTACTTAATGAAGCATAAGTCGGAGTCATTTGAAATGTTCAAACTATTCCAAAATGAGGTAGAAAAATAAACTGAAAAGTGTATTAAAACTCTTCGATCTGATCGAGGAGGTGAATATCTTTCCAATGAGTTTCTGACATATCTTGGAGAGAATGAGATTCTCTCTCAGTGGACTCCTCCTGAAATACCACAGCATAATGGTATGTCTGAAAGAAGGAATCGGACCTTGTTGGACATGGTTCGATCCATGATGGAGTTTGCTGGTCTGCCGATCTTTCTCTGGGGATATGTGCTCGAATCGGCTTGTTACCTTCTAAATAGGGTTTTGAGTAAGTCTGTAACCAAAATGCCTTATGAGATATGGATAGGACGTAAGCCAGTACTCTCGCACCTTAGGGTTTGGGAGTGTCCGGCTTATGTTAAACGTTTAATTACGGACAAGTTTGGACCTAGGTCTAACAAGTGTTATTTTATAGGGTACCCAAAAGAGACCAAAGGGTATTATTTCTACCTAGCTGATGAGCAAAAAATGTTTGTCAGCCTTAAGGCAATCTTTTTGAAAAAAGAGTTCCTTGGTGAAGAGACTATTGCCTTTAAGGTCGAACTTGAGGAAGTTCGGCAGATGGAAAAATCGACACAAGTTACTGAACCTGAATCAAATTTGATTAGATCAGATCCAGAGCCCATTGTTCTTGCACCCTTAAGGCGGTCTGGTAGAGTACCACATCAACCAAATAGTTACTATGGTTTCTTGGTCTGGGATGGTGATCCTGTCGAACTTGATGAAAATGATGAGGATCCGATCACCTACATGGATGCAATGCAGAGACCTGACTGAGAAATAGCTAGAGACCATGAAATCTAAAATGGAGTCCATGAAGGTCAATGATGTGTGGACATTGGTTGACCCACCCGAAGGAGTAACATTTATAGGGTGTAAGTGGGTCTTCAAGAGGAAGAGGGGTGCAGACGGAAAGATGGAGACCTATAAAGCTCGTTTGGTTGCCAAAGGATATCGTCAACATTATGGTATAGACTATAACGAGACATTTTCTCCTATGGCAATGCTCAAATCCATTCGGATTATGCTTGCGATAGCTGCCCATCTGGACTATGAAATCTGGCAGATGGATGTGAAGATAACTTTCCTAAATGGATAGCTGGACAAAGAGGTGTATATGATACAACCTGAAGGGTTCACATCCACAGATGAGTCTAAGGTGTGCAGGCTATAGAGGTCCATTTATGGACTTAAGTAGGCATCCCGGAGTTGGAACATACGTTTTGATAGGACGATCAAGATGTATGGCTTCGTTAAAAATAGAGAAAAGCCCTGTATTTATAAGTGGGCTAATGGTCCAGTAGTGGTATTTCTTGTATTGTATGTGGATGATATTCTCTTAATTGGGAATGATGTCCCTGTATTACAAGGAATAAAGATTTGGCTGTCGTCACAGTTCTCCATGAAGGATCTGAGAGAAGCTTCCTACATCCTAGGGATGAGGATCTATAGGGATAGATCTAAAAGGTTGCTTGGCTTATCCTTGTCCACGTACATTGATACTATGCTGAAGAGGTTCAACATGGAGAATTCCAAGAAAGGCTATCTATCGATAGGCCATGGAATTTCTCTCTCGAAGAGGAATTGTCTGATAACACCTCAAGAAAGAGAGCGTATGGATAGAATTTCATATGCTTCGGTAGTGGGATCTATCATGTATGCCATGGCATATACACACCAGATGTGGCATACTCATTAGGGGTAGTGAGTAGATACTAATCTGATCGAGGGGAGAATCACTGGAAGGTTGTTAAAACCATCCTGAAGTATTTAAGAAATACTAAGGACCAGTGACTTGTTTATGGTGAATCGGACTTGAGACTTATAGGGTTTACAGACTCTAGTTTCCAGTCTGATCATGATGATAGCAAGAGTGTGTCGGGATTTATTTTTACCTTAATGGTGGGGCTGTCTGTTGGAAGAGTTTCAAGCAGCACACTGTGGCTGATTCAGTTTGCGAGGCAGAGTATGTCGCTGCATCAGATGCTGCCAAAGAAGTGGTGTGGCTGAGAAAATTTCTCACCGAGCTCGAAGTAGCACCCTCCCTTGTTGGTCCAGTTCTATTCTACTGTGACAGCTCTGGAGCCATTGCTTAGGTGAAGGAATTGAAGGCACATCAGCGGACGAAACATATTCTGCGCCGCTACCATCTTATCTGGGAAATCATGGATAGAGGTGACGTCGACCTTCAGAAGATCGACAGGAAGAAGAATCTGGCTGACCCATTCACTAAAGCCATTGCGGTGAAGAAGTTCGATGACTTCAAGTCGAAGATGGGTATTAGATACTGCATCGATTGGCTTTAAGCCAAGTGGGAGATTGTTGGGAATAGTATCCAAAAGCCAATCGTCGGCCTGTTGATAGTTGTGCTCTTTCTTGTATTAGTATATGAATTATAAATTAAATAAAAGTTATTTTAGTATTTTTCATCATAAATTATTTCATCTTCTAATGAACTCCTGTGTGGTGGTGAAGTCCTTAGGACTATTTAGACTCGACAAAGGAGGATTTGTCATTTAGTCCTTAAACCTGTTCGCGATCAAATGATACGTTGTTACCAAGGATAACAATGTTTATCAAGCATAGGTTGTTGTGTGCCATATGGGTTGGTTGTCCTCTTAACCAAGGAGTATGGAGACACTGGTATGGCATACAGGTGAGATGTAAGGGTACATCTGCACTGAATGTGACCGACTCCGGAGCTTTTTCTGCTGTCAAGATTTGCTCCGATGGGATATGGGTATAACTGTCCCTCCGACCTGAGACTACTACAGTGACTTGCAAGCAACTTACTATACTTAGGCACGGACTACCTGAATTTTTAATTCAATGACGAAAGGCTGTGGGTGTAGTCAAGTACTTGACTTGTCGATGCATGTGTCAAGATGGGATTGACCACTCCAATTCAGGAGCTGTGTACAGTCGTGTTTCAATTTAAAAACCTTGGCTAGGGTAGTCCAAGTGAGGAGTCATAGGACTGTTTGAGTTGAGCATGATTCGGATGATCTGATCAGGGTTGACAGTTTAACCCTGAGTCATCCTATACACAGGGGTCAAAATGGATGAATTATACAGTAACCATATTCGAGTAGGTTCTGAATGTTGCGATTGCAACTATTCGATCTATCCAGACATTGGGTACCATTGCTAGATGGTCACTTCAATTAGTACAGAAATTGGTTCCTGTGCTATCACTTAGGTTCGAACCTGTGGGGTCACACACATTAGAGGTTCCTATCTTATCTGATGGCTCGTGAAGAGTCCCACTGGACTGGGACTCTTCGACCAAGAGTCCTAATACTTGGGAACTCTGAGTCCTACATGTCTGGGACTCTATGATCGAGAATCAAAATTCTCTGATCATGAGTTCCACACATTTTGGGTACTGGGGTCAAGAGTCCCACTGGTTTGGGACTTTTCGATCAAGGTTTCATATCGATGGATTTTGATGCCCGATTGCCCATCGGATTTGGATTCAGTATTTATAAGAGATTTAATTAGTGATTTGATCACTAATTAACTCAATTTGATTGAGTAATTATTTTTAGATCAAGTCCAATTGAATTAGATTCAGTTGAGTTTGACCCGATTAGGTTAAGAGTTGACCTAATCGCCAAGGTGGTTTGAACCCTGATTTGATCATGGGTTGGACTTAGTCAATTCTTGATTTGATTAGAATTTTATTGAGCCTAATTAAGCCTAATTATGTTGGGTTTAACTTAGTCTAATTGTGCCTAACCTATTTTAATAAGGTTGGTTCAATTAGGTTGATTTAGTATTTGAAACCACCTTGACTTATCTCCCTGCGCCACCTCACCTCACCTGTGCCTAATTGAATTCATGAGAAATGAGTTCTCATGAATTTTTTCCCACACAGAAACCTTCCCATGCCCCTCCCTTGTGTGCCATTTGTGTGGATAATGATAAGGTTGGTTGGCCATTCAAATTCAAATAATGTTTGAATTTGAATGGGCAACTAATCCATGTGCCACCTTATCCTTTTATGCGCTCCATTCTCTACATGAGAAAAAGTTTCTCGTGTAAATTCTCCATGCACAAAGAACCCACGCCCCCTTCTTCTCATGCCAAGAGTGGATAAAGATTGGTTGGTTGGCATTTGAAATCAAATTCGATTTGAATTCAAGTGACCAACCACCTAGCTTTATCCTCTCACGCGGCGAAAATGCTGTAAAGATGCGGCCTTGCACCATTTTAAAAAGTAAGAGAAGGTGGGGCGTGTGCATATCTGATCCATGAGAGAAAGGGTGGCGTGAGCAAGGCCTTCTACGTGAGAAAAGAAAAGAAAAGAAAAGAAGAGAGAAAGGGTGCAGGGTCTTTTGTGAGTACCCTAGGGTTTCTGCCTAGGATTCGAGAAGTAAGAAGGTGAGCTACGAGTGTCATGAGCCCACCAGACTTCAGGGAGAGCTTCATCAACCTCTTAAGTACCTTTGCTGATGATCCAAAGTATTCGAAGAGTCAGCAGACATCGATCGAATGAGTTCGATCAGCATCGGCCATCGAAAGTGTTCTGCAATGAACTAGCATTCGTGAGGAGCCGATCAGATCGAGAGCTTTGTGTGGATGATCCGTAGAGGCCAGACATACTGTGTGGCTACATTACAATGATCAGACCCTCTCGATGGTGATCAAACTACAGTGATCGACTACCTGCACGAAGGTAATGTGTTCTGAACACATAATAGTAAAATATTTAGTGTAGAAGTTTAAATTTCAAATTTAAATATATGCTATATATATCATATTTAGATCTTGTGTAGAGTTAATATATATTAATTAATTAGATTAATTAATAATTTTTACTATAAAATTATAATTTTAAAAAAATTTAAAATTATCGTTTTATCCCTGTACTAAAAATTCATCACAATCCTGACTTAATTCTCCATCCATCACAAAATCATGTTGACCCAATCTAGTAATTAAATCAATGACCTTCAGGACATAGTCTTGTACTGATGATCCCTCAGTCATTCTAGCACAGAATAACTGCTTAGATATCTCATATCTAGCAGTTCTACTCTGTTCTCCATACAACTCTTTAAGATTGAGGAGTATGGATTGAGTATCCATGCTCTCATGCTGCCTCTACAACTCATTGCTCATAGAGGCCAGTATGATGTACTTGACAGTCAAACTGTCATTCTTCCACATCTTGTATATGGATACCTCCTCTTTTGTGGCATCATTCCCAACCTCTTGTGGTTCAGAGATGTCAAGAATATAGGAGAGCTTCTCCTGAGTGAGTACGATCTTTAAATTTCTCAACCAATCTACATAATTGAGACCGATCAACTTGTTGGAATCTAAAATTTTTCACAATGATAGTGAAGATGCCATTTGTAGAATTTAATTTATAATAATTAAAGAATATTATATAAATAAATAACTCATATTGACTCATACAATTAAATAAAGTCTTTAGATTTAATTATGCCTTTCACTATTTTATCGAACATCGTAACCCTTTACTATGATGAACGAGATATATTTAATATTTATCTTAGTGGGATTGAGACCCTAATTTCTCATAATGATCTTGTGTTAACACAACAAATCCTTATGAGTTCATAGGTAGGAAACTCTTTTCAATTGCATCTCATGCAATTTTTAATATTATATCTTGGCCTCTAAAATATTATTAGCATTGTGTTAACACAACAAGCTATAATATTTTAGTTAAGTTAGACCCTTCATTTCAATACAATCAAATTTTAATATAACTGCCCTTGTGTTAACACAACAAAGCAGTATATTCAAAATTGCCATAAGCATCTTCTATGCACCAGGATTATGTTATATCAATTCTTATGACAAGCCTCATATTAACACAACAAACTAGCCATAGTTCATGATGTAACATTAACCTAGCATGAAGGAAGGCCCTTAATAGTACTTTCAACATTAGGATTTTTCAATATCAAGATCGCTTAATCAAATTGGCTAGGTAAGTAAGGTGGGGGTCCCCCCGTTGCTTTCCTTAGACATCAATAAATTGGTCAGGTTAGACAATGGAACCAATTAAAGAACCACCTATAGCACTTTTCTAGATACCAATTGATCAATTGATCAAGAATTAGTTAACCCATAGTTGCATATCACTACCACTTAATATAATTTTCTAATGAGGGCTTTTATTTGGTCTCATGCACATTCTAACTACATAATACCTATTTATGTATCAATATTAAAACTTTCTACATGTACAAGTGTAATATATGGACATTCATCATCCTAGGACAACCTTGCAGCATAACTCCGTTATGCTAGGACAACCATATGTCAAGATGATGAAGTGGTGAATGATATATGCATTATTTCATATCATCATATAAAAGTATAAATTATTTTATAGTATAAATCATACTATGGATCACATAAATATTATGTATATATGATTGAACCAAACAAGACCGGCTCTGATACCACTGTAGGGTTTCAGGGTGGGCATGCACAGTGAAACATAATTTGATACATGCAGCCAAGGGCTGAACCAACTCAAACCCAAAATTGATTTGAATTAATTTGGCTTTAATTAGCCCAATCTGGAATCAATTTTAAACTTGATTCGAAACAAGGAGCTAGTTTTTTGCAACATGTGCTAGTATGTCAATTTTGCAAATATGATTTAATCCAATTAGACCCCTGATCAATATCCTTTGTGTGTGACCCATTGGGTTCCACATCTAGCCAGCAATACGTCTGAGTTCAAGTCGATTTGATTTTAATAGAATTTAATCTAACCGATCTAGATCTAATCGAGCTAACCCGATTTCAGCAATTAGAACTCTTTCTAATTGGTGATTGAATTAAACTCTTTAATTCGATCAAATCTATAAGACAAGATTGATGTCTAGCAACGTATCATGTCTATCTGAAAGATATGAAATTTTTGATTGAAATACTAAAAATATCCTTCAGTGGAAAGTTACCATGCAATTTGATCCTGCGATCTCCCTGCATCCTGAATATGACTCTGGATATGGAATGATGCCAAATCCAATATCATACTCATATTTTTCTCAATCTTATATGATGATTCAATTAATAAAATATTAGAAACTTTTTCTAATTTTTATTCTGCTTTGATCAAAGGCTTCCTGAATCATCAATCGATCAGAACAAGTAGGATGCGATTTCCTCTTACCAGGAGTGATCGATTCCATGTTAACCTACTCACAACCTCCATACACATTCTACCATATCTAGAACACCCCACACATGACTAAGTCATGAATGAGTATGAACAAAAAAATATGAATTCATGTATACAAGGTTCTATGGTAGTCTCAGGTTAAAGGATTACATGCACAACTCCCACTATAAGAAAACATCTCTTGACAGGTAAGTAAATTCCATAAGATGTTTCTTAAGTCGGATCAATTCAGTGAACTCATTCTCTAATGAGCATCTACTTCTTTGTATTAGTGTCTCACACAAGTGGTATATGAGATCTGCCACCCTCTCCATCGAGCATACATAGAAAGTGCTAATCTATCCAAAACATTGATCTCCTACTCAATGCTCCTATGACTAGAATATTCTAAATCAAGATTTTTAAGATTTTAGGTCTCATAGGTATGATCTCATCATAATCCTAAACCTATTTTTTTGATTTATAGAGTTCATCATAATCATTACTAAAGTAAGATGCAGCATATGATAAAAAATATCTTTTATTATTTAAAGAGTCAATACATAAGTCTGGAAGATTACAAGAAAAATCTATCAAAATACAAATTTTGATTGGCTTATAGGGCATATTCCTTTCAATCAACTGAATCATCACCTTCAGATCGAGATACATAAAGATAAGTAATTGAGTTTAACATATTTTCATGCCCACAGCTCATCAGGGATGTTGTTTGACTGAAGGATTGAATTACACAAAAACTTGCCACTGAAGGATATTTTGATTATTTTCTATCAAAATTTCAAATCTTTTGAGGAGTCATGATATATTGCTTTACATCAATCTTGATTTGTGGGCTTGATAAAAATTGAAAGAATTTGATTCTGAAATCAATTTAGAAGAGTCCACGTTGATTGGGACTCTTCGGGTGACCTAATCTCATCAGAATAGGGTTATGTCAAAAGTTTGGATCACTGCTGGCTAGATTTGAAACTCAATGGATCACACACTTTAGAATTTAGCCTTGATCTAATTTAATTAGAGTTTAATATAAATTCTATGGGTTAATTTGATATGCTAGCACATTGTATTAACCCAAGTTCCAAAATTATTTAGTTCAAAGTATTTGAGCTATCTTAGATCAATTGGCTTTGACCTAATGGGATTGGGTCAATTTAGATTGGATCCTTATCCAACTTAGACCAATTTCAAGTGGAGAAGGACTCCTTCATGTTCACCAAAAGCCATGCAAAAATATAATTGCCGCCACCTCAAATCAGCGTGAGAAATAAAGAGTCCTTCTTAATGAAGGCTCTTTATTAAATGCGTTGCCTTAGAAGATAAATCAAAAATCCTATATTTTGATACCAAAAATTAATGAAATTTTTATGGCATGTAGAGAAGGAAGAGTCCTTCTACTCCTAGGAAATTTGGAGTCCAAAAGTTGGCACCCCTTTATCCCATGTAATGTCCTCTGGTCTCCTATTTATAGGGGACACCCCAGATGGCTTCTGGCTGAGATTTTTGGGTGAGCCAGAGAGAAGGGATGTGAAAATCATAAAAAAAATTTAAAAAAATTTTAAGAAAGAAAAGAAGAAATTTGAGTGGCAAAAGTTGCTATAAGGATGGTGAGATTTTCAATAAGTATTGCTGGAGTACCTAGGATTTAGTTTTTCTATATGTTGGAGCCAAAAATTATATCCTAGATTGTATGGTATCTGAAGAATATCTTTTTGGTGTCATTTTGGTGGTAAGATCAAAATCAACTGGGCTTTAGTGCGATCATGATGCAAGTTTGAAGCTGGCAGTATTCTTGAGAAAACAAGGCTGTGGCTACGCATTGGTTGGGAAGGACCTTGGCCAACTTTCGTGTGGATCACCATTGGAGGACTTCTACCTTGGGGTCTTATGGAGAACACCAATGTGCCACTTTTTTATTTTTGGTTGAAGTATAATATTCTATCTCTTTGCATGCATGAATTTGTTTTGATCATATTCAACAAGGTGATTCTAGAGTTTTGGGTTCGGCTCAATAGTTTTATTTGATAAAGCTATTGATTTGAGTATCTTAAAAAATTTTAAAAATTATTTTTTACTGCATAGTCAGAACCCAACAATGGTATCAGAGCCATCCTTGTCTGATTTGATCAAACAAGTGCAATATAGTAGCTTAGAATTGTTCTTGTTCATATCCTGCCAAAAATGTAGCATTATTTTTGCATCGATTCTTCAAACTCAAAAAAAAAATAATTTTGAATTTTTATGAATCATGATTCTAAATTTTAATTATTAAATTATAAATTTATTATAACTTAAAATTTTATTATCATGGTTGCATGATGATTAAATCGATGTATAGCTAATAAGGGCGTTATGCATGCCTAATTAGATTAGAGTATGTTATATTATATAAATTTATTAGTCATATGTTATGACTTTGATTGCACCCTTATATATTTTTTGGCATGATAATGTGATTGCTATTTTGAATGGTAGAAGCATGCAAATTTGCATAATTTGTAGCATATATTTTATGTGTTTATATAGTTAGGATGTGTTGAGACAGTTTAAAGTCCCTCATAAAATTATATTAAATTGTAATGTCAGGATTCACTTTTAAATCAAAAGTCAAATTCTTAAGATCAATTGATATCGAAGATAGTGTGAAAGATAGTTTTCTAATTAGGTCCGCATGCTGGCTGGCCAACTCTGTTGGTGTCTAGAAAAGCTATGGGGAGCCTTCCACCTACTTACCTAGCCAATTTGGTCTTCTTGAATTTCGGACTTAGATTGATTAGTGATGTAGACACTATAAGGATCTGCCTTCAAACTTGATTGATAGAGTATGTCAAGATCTTAGTGAGCTTATTGTGCTATCCACAAGGCTTACTATAGAAATTGACATGATGTTGATCAAGTGCATATTGATGCTTATGGTATATTTGAATAGTGTTGCTTTATTATGCTATCCACAGGGGTAGCATTGTTTAAGTATGACTATATGGGATTGAAGGGTCAACTTAACTAAAATACTATAGTTTGTTATACTATCCACAAGACTATATATGATCTAGAGGCTAGAATAAAAGATGTTGAGAATTGTAAAGGTACAATTGGTAAAGAGTTACCTACTCTTGAACTCATGAATACTTATTGTGCTATCCACAAGATGTTTATGAGGAATAGAGATCTCAACCCCACTAAGAAATATTAGTATGTTTCTCGATTTTCATATTTGAAGCTATGAAGTTTGATAAAATAATGGGAGACAATTAGATAAAAGTTCTAGTCTAGTTGTAAATGTCTTCATGAGTTGTCTGCTTATATTGTATTTTTGTCATTATAGATTAACTACACTTATGGCATCCTCACTATCCCTTAGAGGTATCCTAGATACTAATAAGTTGACCAGATCCAACTCTGTCGACTGGTTAAGAAACTTGAGAATTGTTCTTACTCAGGAGAAAGTGTCCTATATTTTGGATACATTTGCTCTAGATTTTCTTGGAGAAGATGCTTTTGAGGAGGAAAGAGCCATATACAAGATGGAAAAGATGACAGTCTGACTGTCAAATATATCATGCTTGCCTCCATGAGCAATGAGCTCCAGAGGCAGCATAAGGACATGGATGTTTCCTCTATTCTCCTTAATCTTAAGGAGTTATATGGGGAGCAAAGTCAAACTGCTCGATATAAGATATTGAAGCAGTTGTTTCGTGCCCGTATGACTGAAGGCTCTTCCGTGCAAATGCATGTCCTAAAGATGATTGATTTGATCACTTATTTGGGATAGCTGGGTTTTACCATGGATGGTGAACTGAGCCAGGATTTGATCCTACAGTCTCTCCCTAATTTTTTTCTCAGTTTGTCATTAATTATCATATGAACAAATTGAACATCAGTTTGCCTGAGCTATTGAATATGTTAAAAATAGCAGAGAACCATTTCAAGGATGAAAAAGCTCAGGTTCTTCATGTTGATAAGATCAACAAGAAGAAGATGAAGAAGGATTCTAAGAAAAAGCTGAACCCTAAGGCTGGCATCTCCAAGAAAAAGGTGAAGAAAGTCTCTGCCAAAGGTACTTGTTATCGCTGTGACAAGGAGGGCCACTGGAAGAGAAATTGCAAGGAGTACCTTACAATCATGAAATTAGCAAATATTGCTAAAGATTTGTATATTATACAAACTAATTTATCATTAAGTACTTCAATGTCAGATTTTTGGATATTAGATACCATCTGTAGTTCACACCTTTACAAATCATTACAGGATCTATAGAAAATAAGGAATCTGATTAAAGGTGACTTTGAGCTGTTTGGTGCAAGTGGAGAGTCCATTCAAGCCGAAGCTGTAGGAACTAGGGTTTTAAAGTTGCCTTTGAAAAAAGTTTTGGAACTAAAGACTTGTTATTACATTCCAAATATTGTTAGAAATATTATTTTTGTATCATTGTTATTGGAACAAGATTTTGAAATAATTATGAAGAATAATGGTTGTTCTATATATTTTTCTAATGAATATTATGAAAGTACTTTTATTAATAATGATCTTATATTTCTTTCACTTAATGATAATATGCTTCACGTTGATAATATGAAGAAAAGAAAGAGAGAGGATGTGAATGTCACATATCTCTCGCACTGCTGACTTGTCCATATAAATGAGTCAAGGATTAACAAGTGATACAAAGATAATTTCTTTGATCCTTATGATTATGAATCATATGAAACTTATGAATCTTGTCTTATGAGAAAAATGATTAAGACTCTATTTACTGGATATGGAGATCGGGCGGTGATATTTTGGACCTTGTACATACTGATATGTATGGTCCAATATCGATTCAAGCCAGAGGTGGATACTCTTATTTCATCATATTTACTGATGATATGTCTAGATTTGGATATGTGTATTTAATGAAATATAAATTTAAAATCTTTGACAAATTTAAAGAGTATCAAAGAGTGGTCAAGAAATAACTGATAAAAGTATTAAAGCTCTTCGATCAAATCGAGAAGGAGAATACTTGTCTAGTGAGTTTTTTGATTATTTAAAACAAAATGATATACTCTCTTGATGGACACCTTCTTATACTTCACAATTAAATGAAATTATGAAAAGAAGGAATCACACCTTATTAGATATGGTGCGGTCCATGATGTATTTCATGGATCTTCCATTATCCTTTTGGGGATACGCCCTTGAGGTTGTAGCGTATATTTTAAATAAAGTACCTTCAAAATCTATTTCTAGTATTTCATATAAAATATGGAAAGAAAAAAGATCAAATCTTAAGCATCTTAAGATTTAGAGCTGCCCAGCTTATGTGAAAAATATTGATGGACATAAGTTGGATGCTAGATCAGAAAAATGCAACTTTGTAGGTTATCCCAAGGAGAGTATAAGATACTACTTTTATAATCCTACTCAATAAAAGATGTTTGTTGGTAGACATGTCATTTTCTTAGAGAAAGAGTTTACCTAAGAAAGAGGCAGTGGGAGATCTGTTGAATTTGAGGAAGTTCAAAACCTATAATCCATCCAGGATTCACCAGATGGTTCTCAACCAGATGTGCCCATTGTTGAGGCACAGCCACTACACACACCTCCTCTTCGTAGATTGAGTAGAGTGAGTAGTGTACCACTCAGGTATAGGTTTGTCATTGAGAATAACAACACAACCCACATCATTGAGAATGATGAGCTTACGATCTATTCAAAAGTTGTCATGAGTAGTGACTCTGATAAATGGCTCAACGCCATGAAATTCGAAATAGACTCCATGTATGCCTATCAAGTTTAGACGTTGGTTGATGACTTGAGGGTATGACCCCAATAGGCTGTAAATAGGTCTTCAAAAAGAAGATTGGAGCAGATGGTTAGGTAAAGACCTATAAGAACAAGCTTGTGGCAAAAGATTTCAGACAAAAATAAGGTGTTGATTATGATAAAATCTTTTTGCCAATAGCCATGCTCAAGTCTATTCGGATAATACTTACTATTGCAGCATACTATGACTATGAGATCTGACAGATGGATGTCAAGACTACCTTCCTCAATAAAAATCTTGAGGAAGAAGTCTATATGAGTCAACCAGAAGGATTTATTTCAAGTGAGAGAGTAAATCAGGTATGCAAGCTGAATAGATTTATATATAGATTAAAGCAAGCATCGAGGAGCTCGAACATCCATTTTGATGAGATAGTCAAATTGTTTGGCTTCATAAAAAATATGGATGAACTTTGTGTATACAAGAAGAGTAGTGGGAGTGTTATTGTCTTCTTGGTGTTGAATGTTGATGACATATTGCTCATTGGGAATGATATCCCGATGTTGCAATCGATCAAGACTTGGCTATCATAAAAATTTTTCATGAAAGACTTGGGTGAAGCATCCTATATACTTAGTATAAAGATCTATAGGGATAAATCGAAAAGGATGCTAGGCTTGTCCCAGCCTAGGTACATTGATCTTGTGTTGAAGAGGTTCAACATGGAGGGAAGTAAAAGAGGTTACTTGTCCATAGGTCATGCATACAACTCTCTAAGAAGATATCTCCTAAGACATCTGAAGAGAGAAATAGAATGAGCTCTATTCCTTATGCTTCAGCAGTAGGATCAATAATGTATGTTATGTTATGTACCAGACCTGATGTGGCTTATGCCTTGGGTATTGTAAGTAGATTTCAAGCTGATTTCGAGAAAGATCATTGGAAAGCTGTGAAAAATATACTCAAGTACTTGAGAAAAACTAGAGATATTTTTCTAATATATGGTGGATCTGATTTAAAACTGAAAGGTTATACTGATTTTAGTTTTCAATCTAATCCGGATGATAGCAAATCGATATCTGGATATGTGTTCACCTTGTATGGTGGTGCAGTAAGTTGGAAAATTTTGAATAGCAAACGTTGCTGACTCGATCATTGAGGCTGAGTATATTGCTACAAGTGAGGCTGCTAAGGAGGCCATCTGGATGAAAAAATTCATCACAGAGTTGGGTGTGGTTCCAGAAATTGAACAACTAGTGTCTCTTTATTGTGATAATACTGGGACAGTTGCTCAAGCCAAAGAACCAAGGTCTCATCATAAATCCAAGCACATCCTAAGATGGTTCCACCTCATTCGGAGATAGTCGAAAGACACGATGTGATCATGGAGTGAGTTGACACCAAGAATAATATAGCGGATCCGTTCACTAAGGCCTTGTCAATGTAGCAGTTTGACCGCCACCTTGATAGCATGGGTATCAAGTATAGGGGTGATTGGCTTTTGTGCAAGTGAGAGATTGAAAGAATTATGTCCTACAAGCCAATCGCATATGGAATGCGATAGGATGTTTATTGTAATTTATCTTCCAAACTCATGTAATTGATATTAATATTATTAATAAAATTGATATTTTTGATTCATTATATGCTGCATCTTATTAATTTTAAAATTATAATGAATCTCATAGGTTGGACAATGATTTTAGGGTCGTGATGAGATTATGCCAGTGAGACCTAAATCCTTGATAGCCTTGATCTAAAATATTCTAGTCGTTGGTACATTGAGTCGGAGATCAATGATACCGGTAAGACTGGCATGTCCTATGTATGTTCAGAAATGAGGGTGGTTGATCTCACAACCACTTGTGTGGTGACACTAATACAAGAATATGGGTGCTCATTAGAGAATGAGTTCACTGAATTGACCTACAGAGAATAATCAGATGGAGTCTTATTTACATATCAACTGATAATTCTCTAGTGAAAGTTGTGTAAGTGATCCTTTGACCTGAGGTCACTATGGTACCTTGTGTACATGAATCCATATTTTAGTTCACTACCTAACTTGATTCTCTGATTCTTGTGTGGGGTGTTTTGGATATGGTGAAGTATGCATAGAGGTTGTGAGTGATCAATAAGAGATCAATCACTCCTAATAAGGAGTGCGAACATCCTATGTGATGTCATAAGATGGTGATTTTGGAAGTCTTTGGCCAAAGTAGGGTGATAATTAGAAAAAAATTTCTAATGTATCATCAATTAAATCATCACCTTCAGATAGAGATACATAAAATAAGTGATTGGGTTTGATATATTTTCATACCCACACTCATCTGGGATGTTGTTTGACAGAAGGATTGAATTATACGAAAACTTACCACTAAAGATATTTTGTTAATTTTTCACCAAAATTCTAAATCTTTTGGAGAGTCATGATATATTGCTAGACATCAATTTTGACTTGTGAACTTGACAAAAATTAAAAGAATTTGATTCTAGAATCAATTTGGAAGAGTCCAAGTTGATTGGGACTCTTCGGGTGACCTAATCTCATCAGATTAGGGTTACGTCGAAAGTTCAAATCTACTGTTGGCTAGATTTGAAAACCAATGGGTCACACACTCTAGGATTTAGTCTTGATCTGATTTAATTAGAGTTTAACATAAATTCTATGGGTTAATTTGACATGCTAGCACATTGTATTAACCCAAGTCATAAATTGGTTTGGTTCAAAGTATTTGAGCTAACCTAGACTAATTGGCTTTGACCTAATAGGATTGGGTCAATTTGGATTGGATCCTTATCCAACTTAGACCAGTATTAAGTGGAGAAGGACTCCTCCACATTCATCAAAAGTGATGCAAAAATATAATTGCCGCCCACCTCAAATCAGCATAAGAAATAAAGAGTCCTTTTTAAAGAAGGCTCTTTATTAAACATGTTGCCTTAGAAGATAAATCAAAAATCCTATGTTTTGCTACCAAAAATTAATAAAATTTATATAAAATATAGAGAATGAAGAGTCCTTCTGTTCAAATATTTGAATCACCAAAAATTCACTCGGTGAATTTATTTGGTGCATGGGAAGTTGGAGCACCAAAAGTTGACACCCCTTCATCCCATGTAACATCCCCTGGTCTCCTATTTATAGGGGATGCCTGAGATAGCTTCTAGCTGAGATTTTTGGGTGAGCCAGAGAGGAGATGTGTAAATCATAAAAGAAAATTTAAAAAAAAAATAAAAAAGAGAAGAATTTGAGTGGCAAAAGTTGTTACAAGGGTGGTGAGATTTTCAACAAGTGTTGTTGGGGTGTCCTAGGATTTGATTTTTCCATATGTTAGAGCTAAAAATTAAATCTTAGGTTGTATGATATTTGAAGAGTATCTTCTTGGTATCATTTTGATGGTAAGATTAAAAACAACTGGACTTTGATGTGACTGTGATGCAAGTTTGAAGCTAGCAATGTTCTTGAGAAGTCAAGGGCTGCGCTCCGATTGGGAAGGATCTTGGCCAACTTTCGTGTGGATCACTATTGGAGGACTTCAATCTTGAGATCTTGTGGAGAACATCAATGTGTCATTTTTTTATTTTGGTTAAAGTATAATATTCTATCTCTTTGCATGCTTGAATTTATTTTGATCATGTTCGGCAAGGTGATTCTAAGATTTTGAATTTGGCTTGATAGTTTATTTGATAAAGCTATTGATTTGAGTGTTTTAAAAAAAATTAAAAATTATTTTTTACTATGTGGCTAAAAGTCAACAAACAGTTTAAGCCAAAGTCGTCATTGAGCATCAAGTGTCAAAAAATGATTATACGGTAACTATATCCATGTGGGTTCTAGAGTATTGCTGGGCATATATTCGGCTTATTCATATTGGAATAGTATCCCAAAGCCAATCATCAGCTGTTGATGGTTGTGCTCATTTTTGTATTTGTACATGAATTATGAATTAATAAAAATTATTTTAGAATTTTTCATCACAAAATGTTTCATCGTCTAATGAACTCCTATGTTGTGGTGAAGTCCTTAGGACTACTTAGACTCGATAAAGGAGGATTTGTCGTTTAGTCCTTAAATCTGTTCCGACCAAATGATACATTGTTACCAAGGATGATAATGTTTATCAAGCATAGGTCGTTGTATGTCATATAGGTTGTTGTCCTCTTAACTAATGAGTGTGGAGACACTGGTATGGCATATAGGTGAGATGTAAGGGTACATCTGCACTGAATGTGACTGACTCTGGAGCTATTTCTGTTGTCAAGATTTACTCCGATGGAAAATGGATATAAATATCTCTCTAATCTGAGACCACCACGGTGACTTGCAAGCAACTCACTGCACTTAGGCACTGGACTATCTAAATTTTTAATTCAGTGACGGAAGGCTGCTAGGTGTAGTCAAGTACTTGACTTGTCGGTGCGTGTGTCAAGATGGGATTGACCACTCTAGTTTAGGAGCTGTGTACAGTCGTATTTCAATTTAGCAAAATCTTGGCCAGGGTAGTCCTTGTGAGGAGTCACAGGACTATTTGAGTTGAGCACGATTCGGATGATCTGATCAGGGTTGAAGTTTAACCCTGAGTCATCTTAAATACAGGGGTCAAAAGGATGAATTATACAGTAACCATATTCATGTAGGTTCTGAGTGTTGCGATTGCGACTCTTCGACCTATCCGGATATGGGTACTATTGCTAGATGGCCACTTCGATTAGTACAGGAATTGGTTCCTGTGCTACTGGCTTAGGTTCGAACCTGTGGGGTCACACACATTAGAGGTTCCTATCTGATCTAATGGCTGATGTAGAATCCTACATGTTTGAGACTCAGTGATCGAGAATCATGATTCTCTAATCATGAGTTCCACACATTATGGGTACCGGGGTCAAGAGTCCCACTGGTTGGGACTTTTCGATCAGGTTACATATCGATGAATTCTGAAGCCTGATTGTCCATCGAATTTGGACTCAGTATTTATGAGAGGTTTAATTAGTGATTTGATCACTAATTAACTCAATTTGATTGAGTAATTATTTTTGGATCAAGTCCAATTGAATTGGATTCAGTTGGGTTTGACCCGATTAGGTTAAGAGTTGACCTAATGTAGAGATGGTTTGGTCCCTGATTTGATCAGGGGTTGGGCTTAATCAATTCTTGATTTGATTAAGATTTTATTGAGCCTAATTAAGCCTAATTTAGTTGATTAAATTAGTCTAATTGGACCTAACTTATTTGGTTCAATTAGGTTGGTTTAAATAATTAAATCCATGCGCCACCTCACTTCCATTGCACCCATTTGAATTCATGAGAAGGAACTTCTCATGAATTTTTTCCTCATGCCAAGCCCTCTCCACGCCACCTTTAATGTGTCATATGAATGGATAAGGATGATTGGTTGGCCATTCAAATTCAAAATAAAGTTTGAATTTGAATGGGCAATCAATCTTTGTACCTTATCCCTTTTTTTATGCCCTATTTATTACATGAGAAAAGGTTTCTCATGAAATCACTCCATGCACAATTTAAGCCATGCCTCACACCTTTAGTGGATAAGGGATGAGTTGGTGTCCATTTGAATTCAAAATTTGATTTGAATTCAAATGTGCAATTACTCATCTTTATCCTTTCTTTTGGATAAGATGTTTGACGTTGTTATAAAAGGAGGAGAAGAGTGGGGCATGCAAGAAGAAGATTTTTGGAGAAAAAATTTGGGGCGTGAGAAGTCTTGTGCGTGAGAAGGAAGTCTATATTCTTCCAAGAGGAAAAGAAAGAAAGAAAAGTGGGTGCAAGGTTTTCGTGAATTCCCTAGAGTTTTAACCTGGAGTTCGGAAAGTGAGAAAGTGAGCTATGAGTATCGTGAGCCCACAAAATCTCAGGAGATCTTCAACATCCTCTCATCACATTTGTTGATGATCCGGAGCATCGAAGAATCGACAAACATCGATCGAAGGAGTTCGATCAGCATCTACCGTCGAAAGGGCTCTACAATGAGCTAGCACTCGTGAGGAGTTGATCAGATCGAAAGCTTCATGTGGATGATCCGCAGAGGTCAGACACACTGTGTGGCTACATCACGATGATCAGACTCTCCTGATGATGATCAGATTGTGGCGATCTACTACCCGCACAAAGGTATTGTGTTCTGAACACATTATAGTAAAGTGTTTACTATTCGAATTTGAATTTCAAATTTAAATGAATGCATGCTATATATCATATTTAGATCCTAGTGTAGGATAAATTTATATTAATTAATTAGATTAATTAATATTTTTCACTGTAAAATCATAATTTTGAAAAAGTTTTAAAATTACCATTTTACCCCTGCACTGAATTTTCCCCACAATGGTATCAGAGTGGGTTCTTAGATATGATATATATATATTTACATACGTAGATTAAGTTGTATTCTAAAAGTTTAAATTTAAAATTTGAAATTCAAAATTTGAATTTTAAATTTTGAAAGTTGTAATTCGAAATTCAAAATTCAAAAATTTGGAATTCAAAATTTGAAATTTGAAATTTGAAATTTGGGTGAAATTTCAAATTTGAAATTCAAAATTTAAAATTTAAATTTGAAATTCAAAAATTTGAAATTTGTTTAAAATTTGAAATTCAAAATTTAAAATTTGAAATTTAAATTTTAAAATTGGTATATTTAGATATACTTGATTCAAGTAGCAAGTAATCGAATTGGGTTGGTTGCCATGGCCGTCCGTCATAGGAAAAAGTAGGGTTTAAAGGCCCTCTCCTCCCATTCGATGGAGTCTCCTATGGGGTAGGGGTGCCGCTGTAATTATATCCCATGCAGATGAAGCAGCGAAAGGAATTAAGATGTAAAGTTCAATTGTGAAATTTATCATGAATGTGTTAGATTAGATCTAAAGGAATATTCATGATTTATTTTGATTAAGTTATTTTTTGTTATGTAATTAGCAATAGGATTGCTATTTATGAAATGTGCTGATCTATTTGTGAAATGAGTCACATATTTGGTGAACAAAAAATAAAACCTTTCAAATTTAAAATTATTTTCGAAATGCCAAATCCTGATCCATCAGCCCAAATACTTAATTAAAAGAATTAAGTGTTGTCTAGTAGATCTAGAATTATGAATTAAGACCTAAGACAGTTGCATAAACTTGTGGGTCAATGGGTTAGATGGATTAGGTCCATAATTGGGTTAGACCTAAGGTTAGCTTAAAGAAATGGACTAAATTAGAGTAATTGGTCAAATCTAATCAAAAGTTAATTAGATTAGGTCAAGGATACTCTAGACTCAACTCCAATAGTTGTAGTTGAATGGGTCCATGTCTTTAACTAGACCAAGATGGACTTAATTCATGGCTATGCGGTGGAACCCTATTTACTAAATTGATCAAATTAAAACTAATGAACTGGTTGGTGTCTAAGGTAAGTTTGGTAGTTTGACCAGTGGTTTTTAAGCGGAGCTACTTGCAGTGATTCGATCTTTGACGAGGTAATGGCTTTCCCCACCATTGATCTCACTTACCTGACCAACTTGGTGAATTAGGTTTTGATTAGATCACTTGGTGATTAGGGCTCACCCACGTCATTAGATAAATCAGTTTGACTGATTTAGGTGCTCCTAATGCCAGCTTTAATTAAATCTTTTTAATCTGACTTATGAAGTCAGTGGGAGGATTGAAATTGGCTGATATTTTCTTCTCATCTATCCTTTAATAAAATCCTCAAAAATTATTAGGTCCCTAAAAATGATTAAGTTATATTGATAACTAAGTCAATACCTCCCATTAAGTGAGTGATAATGAGTCTATTAGTTTAATAATCATTAGAGGCCCAAAGGCCAGGTGCTTATTGACTAATGGAATTATCATTCATAATATGATAATTTGGTTTGAGTCTTTCTGATGGTGATCAGGTTGGCCGGCCAAAGTCGGGCCTGATCATTTATTGGTCTGATTCACCAAATCAAATCATGTTAATGGTTGGACCTAACCAGATCTTTTCAGTGGAGGCCAAAGCCTACTGATTAGGTTCTGGGGCAAAATCAATCACTAAAGTTGTTTAGAGAAACAATGATTATGAACCTACCCATAGATGCACATGGGTTGACCAACCAAAGTTGGGCTCGAGTGTAGTCTGTGTGGATTCTAGTACCCACTAAGAATTAAAGTAATTTCTTGAATTGGAGGTTGAGGCTACCAGTTCGTAAAAATACTGGGAGAAACTTTAGACTAAAGTTCAAGTCTTTAGTATTTATAATTTATGTACTAATAGAGATCTGATTTTCCTTTATGCAGCTATAGCCACTACCCTGTCCCTCGATCATTATTAGATAATGACAAGCTCATGGGATCTAATTTTGATAGCTGGTATCGAAAATTAAAAATCATCTTTGAGCATGAGCAGATCCTTTATGTAGTAACGGATCCGACACCTGAGGAGCCAGCCCCGAACGTTAGAGGGACGATCCGAGATACTTATCAGAAGTGGCTCAACGATCGCACCACCGTTCGATGCATTATGCTGGCGGCAATGAATGATGAGATCAGCCGCAGGTTCGAGAACGCCAGCCACAGGAGATGCTTCAAATGTTGAATGACTCCTTTGGCACGCCTGACGACGTTGAAAGGCACAAAACTAGTTGTGCCATTTTCAATGCTCGGATGAGGGATGGAGCCTCAGTCACTGATCATGTACTGTACATGATCGAAATGATTGAGCACCTAACTAAACTGGGCTTTCTCCTGCACGAGCAGCTCGGTAAGGATGCGATCCTTAATTCATTGCCCAAGTCCTTCCTCTCCTTCTTTACTCATTTTTGGATGACAAAGCCTGCAGTGAACTACCACGGTTTGTTGGGGTTGCTGCAGAACTTTGAGAAAGATCACCAGCTCCATAAGGAGTCGGTGAATGTTGTGGGAGGGTCTTCTTCTGGTCGTCGACTCTTTAAGAAAGGAAGAAGAAGAACAGAAGAAGAAGAATAAGAAGGTGCAGCTGCATGCTAGGATGTTGGCACAGGGTCAGACCAAGAAGTGCAAGCCCGACCAGAGCCAGGCGGAGTGCTTCTTTTGCAAGAAGCAGGGGCACTGGAAGAGAACTGTCCTCTATACATTGCTTCCCTGGACCCGAACAGTCGAAGAAGAAGCAAGGTACTTATATGATAACACCTTGCAACTTTTTTATTTGTGATACTACTGCCTGGGTATTGGATATCGGAAGCCCTTATCATATTTGCAATTCGATGCAGGGTCTGCAGGTCAGTAAGAGATTTGATGAAGGTGAGAGATTCCTGAACGTTGGAGATGGAAGCAAAGTTTCAGTTCTAGCATTAGGAATCATGAACCTTGTAATCAATTCTCGAAATATAATTCTGAGTGAACGTCACTATTGTCCAAGCTTTTTATTAAATATTATTTCTGTAGGCCTTTTGGCCATGAACGGTTATCAATTTTTAATAAAAGAAAATATATGCAATATCATTTTGAATGGTGTTACAATGTTTATTGGACAACTTAATAATGGAATTTACTTTCTATCACAATCTGTTAATGTGATTCAAACCTTCGGTAAATGTCCTAGAATAGATAATGTGTTAGAAGTCTACCTTTGGCACTGTAGGCAAGGTCATATCAATAAGAACAGGATAAACAGGTTGGCTTAAGAAGGAATTCTTGAAGTAGGTGATTGTGAATCACTTCCAACCTGTGAGTCCTGTCTTCTTGGTAAAATGACCAAATCACCTTTTACTGGAAAAGGTGAGCGAGCCAGTGAACTCTTGGGTCTGGTACACTCTGATGTATGTGGACCCATGAGCTCAAGTGCAAAAGGTAGATATTTCTACTTCATAACCTTCACAGATGACCTATCTAGGTATGGGTATGTCTATTTAATGAAGCATAAGTCGGAGTCTTTGAAATGTTCAAACTATTCGAAATGAGGTAGAAAAACAAACTGAAAAGTGTATTAAAATTCTTCGATCTGATCGAGGAGGTGAATACCTTTCCAATGATTTTCTGATATATCTTGGGGAGAATGAGATTCTCTCTTAGTGGACTCCTCCTGGAACCCACAACATAATGGTGTATCTGAAAGGAGGAATCGGACCTTGTTGGACATGGTTCGATCCATGATGGGGTTTGCTGGTCTGCCGATCTCTCTCTGGGGATATGGCTCGAATCGCTTGTTACCTTCTAAATAGAGTTCTGAGTAAGTCTGTAACCAAAACGCCATATGAGATATGGATAGGATGTAAGCCAGTACTCTCGCACCTTAGGGTTTGGGGGTGTCCGGCTTATGTTAAACGTTTAATTACGGACAAGCTTGGACCTAGGTCTGACAAGTGTAATTTTATAGGGTACCCAAAAGAGACCAAAAGGTATTACTTCTACTAGCTGATGAGCAAAAAGTGTTTGTCAGTCTTAAGGCAATCTTTTTGGAAAAGAAGTTCCTTGGTGAAGGGACTGTTGCCTCTAAGATCGAACTTGACGAAGTTCGACAGGTGAAAAAATTGACACAAGTTGCTGAACCTAAACTAGATTTGGTTAGATCAGATTCGGAGCCCATTGTTCAAGCACCCTTAAGGTGATTGGTAGAGTACCACGTCAACCGGACAGATACTATGGTTTCTTGGTCGAGATGATGATCCTATCGAACTTGATGAAAATGATGAGAATCCGATCACCTACATGGATGCAATGCAGAGACCCAACTCTGAGAAATGGCTAGAGGCCATAAAATCTGAAATGGAGTCTATGAAGGTCAACGATGTGTGGACATTGGTTGACCCACCCGAAGGAGTAAAACCCATAGGGTGTAAGTGGGTCTTCAGGAGGAAGAGAGGCGCAGACGGAAAGGTGGAAACCTATAAAGCCAGTCTGGTTGCCAAGGATATCGTCAACGTTATGGTATAGACTATGATGAGATATTTTCTCCTGTGGCAATGCTCAAATCCATTCGGATTATGCTTGCGATAGCTGCCCATCTGGATTATGAAATCTGACAGATGGATGTGAAGACAGCTTTCCTAAATGGAGAGCTGGATGAAGAGGTGTATATGATACAACCTGAAGGATTCACATCCACAGATGAGTCTAAGGTGTGCAGGCTATAGAGGTCCATTTATGGACTTAAGCAGGCATCATGGAGTTGGAACATACGTTTTGATAGATGATCAAGACGTATGGCTTCTTAAGAACGGAGAAGAGCCATGCATTTATAAGTGGGCTAATGGTCCAGTAGTAGTATTTCTTGTATTGTATGTGGATGATATTTTCTTAATCGAGAATGATGTCCTGCATTACAGAGAATAAAGATTTGGCTGTCATCATAGTTCTCCATAAAGGATCTAGGAGAAGCTCCCTACATCCTAGGGATGAGGATCTATAGGGATAGATCTAAAAGGTTGCTTGGTTTATCTCAGTCCATGTACATTAATACTATGCTGAAGAGGTTCAGCATGGAGAATTCCAAGAAAGGCTATCTTCCGATAGGCCATGGAATTTCTCTCTCGAAGAGGGATTGTCCGATAACACCTCAAGAGAGAGAGGTATGGGTAGGATTCCATATGCTTCGACAGTGGGATCTATCATGTACGCCATAACATGTACATGACCAGATGTGGCATACTCACTAGGGGTAGTGAGTAGATACCAATCTGATCCAGGGAGAATCACTGGAAGGTTGTTAAAACCATCCTGAAGTATTTAAGAAATACTAAGGACCAGTGGCTTGTTTATGGTGAATCAGACTTGAGACTTATAGGGTTTACAGACTCTAGTTTCCAGTCTGATCACGATGACAGTAAAAGTATGTCGGATTTATTTTTACTCTTAATGGTGGGGCTATCTACTGGAAAAGTTTCAAGCAGCACACAGTGGCTGATTCAGTTTGCGAGGCGGAGTATGTCGCTGCATCAGATGCTGCCAAAGAAGCGGTGTGGCTGAGGAAATTCATCACCAAGCTCAGAGTAGCACCCTCCCTTGTTGGTCCAGTTCTGCTCTACTGTGACAGCTCTGAGCCATTGCTCTGGCGAAAGAACCAAAGGCACACCAGGGACGAAGCATATTCTGCACCGCTACCATCTCATCCGAGAAATTATGGATCGAGGTGACGTCGATCTTCAGAAGATCGACGGAAAGGAGAACCTGGCTGACTCATTCACTAAAGCCATTGCGGTGAAGGAGTTCGACAACTATAAATCGAAGATGGATATTAGATACTGCACCGATTGGCTTTAGGCCAAGTGGGAGATTGTTGGGAATAGTATCCCAAAGCCAATCGTCAGCCTGTTGACGGTTGTGCTCATTTTTATATTTATACATGAATTATGAATTAATAAAAATTATTTTGGTATTTTTCATCATAAAATATTTCATCTTCTAATGAACTCCTATGTTGTGGCGAAGTCCTTAGACTATTTAGACTCGACAAAGGAGGATTTATCATTTAGTCCTTAAATCTGTTCGCGACCAAATGATACGTTGTTACCAAGGATGACAACGTTTATCAAGCATAAGTCGTTGTGTGCCATATAGGTTGGTTGTCCTCTTAACCAATGAGTGTGGAGACACTGGTATGGCATACAGGTGAGATGTAAGGGTACATCTGCATTGAATGTGACCGACTCCGAAGCTATTTCTGCTGTCAAGATTTGCTCTGATGGAATATGGGTATAAATATCCCTCCGATCTGAGACCGTCATGGTGACTTGCAAGCAACTCACTGCACTTAGGCATTGGACTATCTGAATTTTTAATTCAGTGATGGAAGGCTGCTGGGTGTAGTCAAGTACTTGACTTGTCGGTGCGTGTGTCAAGATGGGATTGACCACTCCAGTTTAAGAGCTGTGTACAGTCATGTTTCAATTTAGCAAAATCTTGACCAGGGTAGTCCTTGTGAGGAGTCACAGGACTGTTTGAGTTGAGCACGATTTGGATGATCTGATCAGGGTTGACAGTTTAACCCTGAGTCATCCTAAACACAGGGGTCAAAAGGATGAATTATACAGTAACCATATTCATGTAGGTTCTGAGTGTTGCATTGCGACTCTTCGACCTATCCGGATGTCGGGTACCATTGCTAGATGGTCACTTCGATTAGTATAGGAATTGATTCCTATGCTACCGGCTTAGGTTCGAACCTGCGGGGTCACACACATTAGAGGTTCCTATCTGATCTGATGCTGATGTAGGATCCTACATGTTTGGAACTCAGTGATCGAGAATCAGGATTCTCTGATCACGAGTTCCACATATTATGGGTACCAGGTCAAGAGTCCCACTGGTTGGGACTTTTCGATCAGGGTTACATATCGATGAATTCTGATGCCTGATTGCCCATCGAATTTGGACTCAGTATTTATGAGAGGTTTAATTAGTGATTTGATCACTAATTAACTCAATTTGATTGAATTATTATTTTTGGATCAAGTCCAATTGAATTGGATTCAGTTGGGTTTGACCCGATTAGGTTAAGAGTTGACCTAATCACCGAGATGGTTTGGTCCCTGATTTGATCAGGGGTTGGGCTTAATCAATTCTGATTTGATTAAGATTTTATTGAGCCTAATTAAGCCTAATTTAGTTGGATTTAAATTAGTCTAATTGGACCTAACTTGTTTGGTTCAATTAGGTTGGTTTAAATAATTAAACCACCTTGACCCAAGCTCCATGCGCCACCTCACTTCCATTGCACCCATTTGAATTAATGAGAAGGAACTTCTCATGAATTTTTTCCTCATGCCAAGCCCTCTCCATGCCCCACTTTAATGTGCCATATGAATGGATAAGGATGATTGGTTGGCCATTAAAATTCAAAATAAAGTTTGAATTTGAATGGGCAATCAATCTTTGCACCTTATCCCTTTTTTTACGTCTTATTTATTACATGAGAAAAGGTTTCTCATGAAATCACTCCATGCATAATTTAAGCCACGCCTCACTCTTTAGTGGATAAGGGATGAGTTGGTGTCTATTTGAATTCAAAATTTGATTTGAATTCAAATGTGCAATTACTCATCTTTATCCTTTCTTTTGGATAAGATGTTTGACGTTGTTATAAATGGAGGAGAAGAGTGGGGCGTGCAAGAAGAAGATTTTTGGAAAAAAATTTTGGGGCGTGAGAAGTCTTATGCGTGAGAAGGAAGTCCATATCCTTCCAAGAGAAAAAGAAAGAAAAGAAAGAAAAGTGGGGTGCAAGGTTCCGGTGAATTCCTAGAGTTTTAACCTGGGGTTCGGGAAGTGAAAAAGTGAGCTACGAGTGTCGTGAGCCAACAAAATCTCAGGAAGATCTTCAACATCCTCTTAAGCACATCTGTTGATGATCTAGAGCATCCAAAGAATCGACAGACATCGATCTAAAGAGTTCGATCAGCATCCACCATCGAAAGGGCTCTACAACGAGCTAGCACTCGTGAGGAGTTGATCAGACTGGAGCTTCATATGGATGATCTGCAGAGGCCAGACACACTGTGTGGCTACATCGTGATGATCAGACTCTCCTGACGGTGATCAGATTGTGGCGATCTACTACCCGCACAAAGGTATTGTGTTCTGAACACATTACAGTAAAGTGTTTACTGTTCGAATTTGAATTTCAAATTTAAATGAATGCATGCTATATATATTATTTAGATCCTAGTGTAGGATAAATTTATGTTAATTAATTAGATTAATTAATATTTTTTCACTATAAAATTATAATTTTGAAAAGTTTTAAAATTACCATTTTACCCCTACACTAAATTTTTTCATAATTCGAACATCGGGTCCCATTGCTTGATGGTTACATCGATTAGTATAAAAATTATTCTTATGCTACTAACTTAGGTTTGAACCTATAGGGTCACACACATAGAAGTACCTGTCTGATTAAATGGCTGATCGACGATTATGAATCATTGAAGGATTTAATTATCAATTTGGTTGATGATTAATCCTATACAAAGATTATAATAAATAATTTATTATTAGTTGATAAATTAGAAAAATAATTAATTAACAATATGATTATTAATTAGCTCAATTTGATTGGATAATGGAAATTGGGTTAGATCTAATTGAATTGGTTCAATTAGATTGGTTTTGGATTGATTAGATACATCCCTATTAAATAATAAGACTTATTCCAATTGATCTCAGGAATACAAATTAAAATTTATATTGAATAAGATTCAATTATTTTATATATATTTTGATTAGATCAAATCTTATTGGATAATAGGCTTGATTGGATCAAGCCTTATTATCAAATAGCTTCCCTGATATCCATTAAGAATCAATCCCTGGATTAATGAGATTTTAATCTAACTAATTTTAAAATTGATTAGAGCTTAATAATTGAGCTAGGATTCAATTAGTTAGTTTGTTATAACTAATTCCTAAATTGATTAGGATTGGATCAAGAATTAGTTAGAAATTAACCAAGATCTTGAATCCTATTTGGAATAGGACTTAACCAACTAAACCAACATATGTGCTACTTATTTCCATGCCCCACAACCCTTTCACCATGAGAAACTCCATGCCCACTAAGGAGCTGCACCTCCTCTCTTCCTTCCATGGAAAAGAAGGGGCGTCCCTCTTCTTGTTGTCACCCAAACGAAAAGAAAAGAGAAGGGGCATCCAACATATCTCATGCATCTAGTTTCTCTTCTTCTTCTCTCTTCTTGAAAAGATTTTTGAAATCTTTTATTGCTGATTTTTGGGCATCAAAGAGAGACTTCTCTACTGGTTTTACGATAGAAAATTGGAGAAAAAAAATTGTTGCCCAGCTATGCAACCCAAGAGGGGGGGTGAATTGGATTTCTAAAAATTTTAAACTTAACTTTCAACTTATGAAGATTATTTAACAATAGCAAGATAAGTAAGGAGAGTGTAATTGATTCAAGGATAATGGTTGAATGCAAGAATGCAAGAGAATAAAGAAGTTCTAAAGGAGAGCGATTAAGCACAACACAAACAAGAGGATTTATAGTGGTTTGGTGCAACCATGCACCTACATCCACTCCCCAAGCTCCTACTTGGGAATTCCAATCCACTAAACTGTATTCAACTTGAATACACTCGTCGGAACCTCCAACTCTAGCTATCCCAAGCTAGAACACTTATTTTCCGATACAAGCCAACCCAATACAATCCGATTCAAGGTTCGGATCAACCTTCTCACGTTTTGGAATCCTTCCAAAATAAAAACAATAACTCAAAAAGAGTATTACAGTTAATTGCATAGAAATATAGATGAAACTTCTTTAATGAGCGAATGAAGCTTTAAATACACTTTATTCAAATAGAAGAAAGCACTTTCTGATTTCTCAAGGTGGTTGGAGACTTGAATGAGCACTTGAGGAGTTGTTGAACTTGAATTGAAAGCTTCTTGAATGCTTTAAGTGGGCTCTTGCTTAGGGCTGAAATGTATCCTTGAGATCCTTTTCAAAACCCTTCTCTTTTTCTTCTTATCTTTTGATTTCCTCCTTTAAGTCCCTTTATATAACATCAAATAATGGTGGAGAGTAATCTGGGCTGAAATAGAGCCGTTAGAGCACATTAAATGAGCATTAAATGCAATTGAAATGGGTTAAAAACTAGCCGTTGCGGAACTTTCCCATCACAGGGGTCGACTCATAGGGTCGACTCATGCTCAAGGGTCGACTCATAGGGTCGACCTCTGTGGAACAGAACAGAAAATGACTGTTCTGTAATTTTGATCTGCAAAGCAGCAGAGGTCAACTCATAGGGTCGACTCATGCCAAGAGGTCGACTCATAGGGTCGACTCATAGAGAGTGCCAGCCAAAATTTCAGCGTGCCGTTCAGCCTTTAAGCCATGAGTCGACTCATGGGGTCGACTCAAAAATAAAAACTTGATTTTCTTGCAAAATATACTTTCAAAAATGTTAAAATTTTCTCCAGTAGACTGCACGTCTTTTGTTTTTGCTCTTGAGGCTTCTGAATCAGGTATTGATGAAATTACGATTTTGCCCCTGAAATGCAATAAATCTTTTTCCAAGCCAAGATCATTAGTAATCCCCTCAAATGCTTTGTAATCATCAAAATCAATTTAAGGAGCAACAATCTCTCCCTTTTTGATGATGACAAAATACTTGAGCAAAAGCATATATAAAGTATTGAACAAGAATTTCAAATTTATAAAGATGCATCACTTAAATATCATAGCCTAGTATTGGAACGAAATGCATCATAAGCAGTTTTCATATAGATTTAAAATTTGCTATAATTTAAAATTTGATTATAAATTTAAGATTTGCTTATAAATTTGAAATTTGCTTATAGTTCAATCTGTATTACTCTTATTGCACAATCTTGATTTGATTTTTGAAATTTTTGCTCAATCTTAATCTTAATGTTCAATCTTTACTGCTCTTATTGCTTTGCTCAATCTTATCAATCTTGATTCTCTACTCTCCCTTTTTGACAGCATCAATTGAGATTCTCTACTCCCCCTTTTTTGAATATATTTTCTATTCCTTCCTTTTGATGGGATCAATTTAACTTCTTTAGCTTCCTTCTTTAATTGCTTATTTTGTATTGCTTATTATTTTACTCCCCCTCAATATAGCAATCGTAAAAGATATATCAATTTGGTCATTGAAAAGATATTGCTATTCAAGTATTTCACAATTTAAAAGTAATTCAAGTTGATCACATTCAGAGATATTCATTGAAAGTCAAAGTGTATATATATATTCAAAAGATCTTTGAGTACAAAGATGTTTTAATACATAAGTGTTGACTTAGAGTACAAAAGACATGGATAGAAACTATCCAAAAGTCAAATAGTCAACATTGCATTACATGGCCTATAAGATATATCCTAGACAAAAACTAAAGAAAAGACTGACTATACTGGATCTAGTAGAGATCATGACTGGATGGATCGGAGTCTGATGAGTCAGAGATAGGGTGAGGAATGAAGGATCATGACTAAGGGCTCGACCTCGACTGCGTCTGCCTCTGCCACGGTAGAGGTGCCAGCACGAGTGGAGGGGTGAGAGGATCCTGAAGGCTGTGAAGCAAAGGACTGTGCTACAAGTGATAGTCTGATGGTGTCCAGAAGGTTTAAAGCTCTTGAAACAGATTGTAGCAGTGCAGTGAACTGAGTGGAAGCATGCTCACTAGAGCCTCTGATCTCTCTCCTCAAAAAATCAAACCCACTCTCCAAGACTCCTCGCAGTCTGGCTGCCTCCGCAGATAGGTCTGAGACTCAGTGATGTCCTCATGTGGCTGTGGATGGGCTAGAGCTAGTACTTGTCTCTGCAAGTCGAATACTCTGCCAGTCAGTCTCACCACAAACTCTCAAGCTGCTCGATGCGAACTGACTGATCAGAAATCATCTAGAATACAGTGGAGATGTGGGGATCAGTGTCTGATCAGATACATCGTGAAATGTTGATCCTTGAGCAAAAGCTGAAGTACCCATCTGACGAGATAGTATAGAAGCTACGCGCTGAGATATCATCTCTATTTGGTCATCAGCCAATCTGATCTCTGAGGGATGTGCTCTGCTGTCCGACTGCTGGACTGAAGTGTGCCTCCTCATAGACTCTGACGGCCCAGCCTCATGGTCAGAAACAAACTGAATGTCTGGAGATATAGCCCTGTGATCATGGAGAGGTGATGATGGTCCTTCCTCCTCTGCTCTGTCCTCAGCTCTCTCTTCCACACCCTTTGTCCAACCACCATCAGTCTTGGAAAATCCCATGTGGTGCAGAGTATGGCGGTTGATAGTATCGGAGTGAGAAAGCCTAGCTACTGCCTCCCCCTCAAAGCTAATTCCAAACCTCCTGAATACTAAAGTGAGAGCCATACCGAAAGGCAAATGTGCCTTGGACCTATTCAAGGTTTCTCTCATAGCTTCAATCATCAATGTCGGGAGGTTTGAGTAATGACATAATACATAATGCAGATGTCCCAGCCAGAGAGGAGATCATGTCTACCACTTCTAGGAAAGAATAACTTAGTTACCATTTGGTGTAGAAGTCTCATCTCAATGGAAAGGATCTTGGCCTCTAATTTGTTTAGGCTTCCCGTAAAGGTTCTTCCTAGAATTATATTTATTCCCTCCTCCTTAACTGGGAGTTCCATGTTTGTGTATCCCTCACAGGATAAATGAAGAATTTCCCCCAAAAGCATAGGATCCAGGTTAATTTCTACACCCTTTACTGTGGAAATTACTGTTTCATTGCTGTAGCTCAAGTTCAAATAAAATTCTCTAACAAGATCCACATAGGCATTTTCTTTAAGTGAGCAGTAGAATTCCCAACCTTGGTCCTTGATTTTTGATCCGATAGAGAACCCTTCCTTTTCAAAAAATCTGAAATCAATATTTTTGTCGGGCTCTACCTTCCTATCGGAGAGGGGTATCTTACTGGGACTAATTGGAGATCGAGATGTAGCTGGAGTAGATGCAGGAGTAGGGATTGAAGCTGACGTAGTCTCGGTTGCCTGTCTCTTCCGGCGCACACTCTCTTCCAACCCGCGACTGATTTTTTCCTTTGTGGAAGCTTCATTTTCGGAGCCATTTGCACAACCAGAGCTAGCAAGGATCTTAGGAGATCAAATGTGTGGAGAGATAAAAGGTTTTTAGAGGAATGGTAAGGATTTTGGAGAGGAGGAGTGCCGATTTGGAGAAGACGGGTAGAGTCTAGGGCAAGCTTGACTTGCTCAAAATGAAGAAGGAAAAAAAAAAAGGGAGGAGCTGGGTTCCGAGAGGACGATTTAGAGAATGAGAGATGGTGGGAGAAAAATTTTTGGGGAAGAACTTGGGTTTGAGGAAGAAGAGAGGGAGTCTTTTGGCATGGTGGAAGGAGGAAGACGAAGAGTTGGGTCAGCTCAAGGGAGGTTTTCCAACAAAAGGAAGCGCCTGAAAGATTTGGTCAAAAATTATAAGTTTACCCTAGGGTCACCCTGGGGGTCGACTCATGGCACAGAGAAATTCAGAAAAATGGTGAAATAATTTCGAAAAAATTTTTGAAATGTTATGAGAAGGATGTATACCCAAAAATTGATTATGAGAATGATTATTTTGGGCGATTGAGCTCAAAAGATGAGAATTAAGCTAAAAGAATTTTTGGCATTGATATCTTGGAATCAGAGAGACACCTAAGCAGATGGATCAAGGATTCCTAGTTCTCTCCTAATTTCACAAAATCTATCTTCACTTAAGCCTTGATAAAGATGTCAGCTAATTATTTTTCAGTACAAATATAGTCAAGAATTATGTCTTTATTTTGGACATGTTTTCTTATGAAATGATGCCTGATTTCAATATGTTTTGACCTAGAATGTTGAATTGGATTTTTAGTAAGATTTATAGCACTAGTGTTATCACATCTTATGGGAGTTTCATTAAGTTTGATACCAAAGTCTTCGAGTTGTTACTTAATCCACAAGATTTGAGCACAACAACTTCCGGCTGTAATGTATTCGGCCTCGGCCGTAGACAGTGCTACCGAATTTTATTTCTTGCTAAACCAAGAGATTAGGTTTACTCCAAAAAATTGGAAAGTTCCACTAATACTTTTTCTATCTAATTTACATTCAGCAAAATCTGCATCCGAATATCCTATTAAATCAATTAGTGAGTCCTTAGAATACCATAATCCTAGAGTTTATGTACCATTTAAATATCTAAGGATTCTTTTAACATCATTCAAGTGTGTTTCTTTTGGATTTGATTGAAATCGAGCACATAGACAAACACTAAACATGATATCAGGTCTACTTGCAGTTAAATATAATAGAGAACCAATCATACCTTTATAAAATTTTAAGTCTACACTCTTACCTTCTTCATCCTCGTCAAGCTTACATGTTGGGCTCATGGGTGTGCCAATTGGTTTGGAGTTCTCCATTCCAAATTCTTAAGTAATTCTCTTGTGTACTTGCTTTGGGTGATGGAGATTCCTTCCTTTGTTTGTTTGATTTGGAGTCGAAGAAGAATGTAAGTTCTCCCATCATGCCCATCTCGAACTCTCCCTGTATGAGCTTTGCAAAATCTTGACAAAGAGATTTATTAGTAAACCCAAAAATAATGTCATCAACATATATTTGTATAACTAATATATCATTTTGATTTTTTTAATGAAAAATATTGTGTCTACATTTCTCTTGAAAAGCCATTATTGAGTATAAATTTGCTTAACCTTTCATACCAAGCCCTGGGTGCTTGTTTCAAACCATATAAAGCTTTATTTAATTTGAAAACATGATTGGAAAAAGTATGATTTTCAAAACCTGGGGTTGTTCTACATAGACTTCTTCAGCAATATATCCATTTAGAAAGACACTTTTGATATCCATTTAGAATAATTTAAATTTCATAAAGCAAGCATATGTAAGTAGAAGTCTAATTGCCTCTAATCTAGCAACAGGTGCAAAGGTCCCATCAAAATCAATTCCTTCTTCTTGATTATAACCTTTTGCAACTAATCTTGCCTTATTTCTTATCACATTTCCATGTTCATCCAATTTATTCCTATATACCCATTTTGTGCCAATTATTGAGTAGTTTTTAGGTCTTGATACTAAGGTCCATACATTATTTCTTTCAAATTGATTAAGTTCTTCTTGCATTGCATTAATCCAATTATAATCTTTTTAACTACTTCTATAGTTTTAGGTTCAAAATGAGAGACAAAAGTACAGTGATTGAATGCATCTTTAAGAGACGAACGAGTTCTTACCCCATGTGTAGGATCACCAATGATCCTTGGGGTGATTGTGATCATACCTCCATTCTTTAGGTAGATTGTTTGTACCTTGAGGTTGTTCTTGTCATTCTTCACCTTTTTCATCTTGTTTGTCTTTATGTTCTTCATCATCTTGAATTATTGAATCTTTTAGAGTGATCTCCTTCATCTTTTCTATAAGAGAATCTGCATCATCAAAACCTTCATTCTTCCTTGAAGGAAGATCATTAGTTTTATCAAAAAAACATATATAGACTCCTCTACTACTAAGGTTCTTTTGTTAAAAACTCTGAAAGCTTTACTAGAAGAGGAGTAACCAAGAAAAATTGCTTCATCGAATTTTGCATCAAACTTTTCTAGTCTTTCTTTACCATTATTTAACACAAAACATCGGCAACCAAAAACATAAAAATATGCAATATTTGATTTTCTTCCTTTCCAAAGCTCATAGGGAGTTTTTTTTTAAATTTATCTAATTAAAGCATGATTTAATATGTAACATGCTGTGTTAATAGCTTCCGCCCAGAAGTATCTTGGAAGGTTGCTTTCACATAGCATGGTGGGGCCATTTCTTCAAGGGTTCTATTTTTTCTTTCTACTACCCCATTTTGTTGGGGTGTCCTAGGTACTGAAAAATTATGGCCTATTCCTTTTTCATCACAAAATTTTTTAAATTCTTGATTTTCAAATTTGGTTCCATGATCACTTCGAATATTTTGAATTGAAAAACCTTTCTCATTTGTGATTTTCGATAAAATTTAGAAAAATTTGAAAAGTTTCATCCTTGTGTGCCAAAAAGAAAACCCATGTAAAATGAGAGAAATCATCAATAATTACAAAATCATATCGTTTTCCTCCTAGACTAGTAGTTCTGGTAGGTCCAAATAAATCCATATGCAATAGTTCTAATGGCCTAGAAGTTGAAACAATATTTTTAGATTTGAATGAAACTCTTGTTTGTTTACCTAGTTGGCATGCATCACAAATTCTATCCTTTTCAAAATTTAATTTGGATAAACCAATAACCAATTCCTTCTTAATGAGTTTTGAAAGTGAGTGCATGCTAATATGTGCAAGCCTACGATGCCAAAGCTTTCATTAATCTTGGCATTCAAGGATACTAGGCATTGCATGTTTATTTTGGATAGATCATTCAAATATATCATATAAACATTGCCATGTCTATGCCAACAAATTCAATGCCTTCATTAATAAGACTAGTTACAATGCAAACAGAAGATTCAAAAATAACTTTATATCCTTTATCACAGAATTGACTGATGCTTAATAAATTATATTTTAAACTATCTACTAATAAAATATTTTCAATAAACTTGGAGGGAGTGATACCAATGTTACCTATACCGATGATCTTTCCTTTACCATTATCTCCAAAGGTAACCATCCCTCCATTCTTAGCATCAAGTGTGATGAATTAGAATTCATCACCAGTCATGTGTCTCGAGCATCCGCTATAAGATATCATTTTCAGTTTACTCCTTGGGATGCTGACACACCTGCAAGCAAAAGTCAAGTTTTTACTTTAGTACCCAAGCTTTCTTGGGTTCTTTTTGGTTAGTCACAATAGTTCCTTTTGGAACTCATATTTTCTTTGCATTAGAATTTAAAAAATTGTTAGAGAGACAAGTGTATGACTTGTGACCTACTTTACCATATTTGAAGCAAGTAATATTTGAAAACTTATTGTTTGAAGAGTTTACATAGATATTTTTTAGAAACTTTTATTTCTTTAAGGGGTTGTAACCAAGATCAGTCTTATCATAAGCAGCCTTTTGATTTTCAAGAATCATATTAAGTTTATTAGAACTTAAAATGAATTTTCAACTATTAGTTTTAGCTTGGCAGTTTCATTCTTTAAGTTCAGATTTTCTTAAAGCAAGGTAGATTTTTTATTTGAAATACTCTCATTTTGTTTTAGTAGAGATTAATTCTTTGATTTTAACTCTTTGTTCTTTACCCCTAGCTTCTTTAGTTCATCAATTAAATCATAAAAAGCTTCATGAAGTTCTTCAAAGGTAAAGTCAACAGGAGTTGAAGAGCTTATCTCATTTTCATGTGTCATAAGGCATAAGTTGGCTTGTTCAGTTGAGTCTTCTTCTTCGGAGCTTGACTCATCACTTCCACTCTAAGTAGCCATCATGACCTTCTTCTTGTACTTTTTAGGATCTTTCTTTAGTTGTGGGCATTCAAACTTAAAATGTTTCGATTTCTTGCATTGTAGCAAATAAGGGGTTGGTCTTTATCCTTTTCTTTGCTATATTCTCCTTTTGTGGGTGGCCTCTTCCTCATTCTTTGTTTCTTTTTCTTCAAAAATTTCTTAAACCTTCTAGTAATGAGAGCCATTTCTTCATCCTGCTCTTCATTTTCTATATCATCAGTTTCTTCATCAAGTTGAGCCATGGATTTGAGGGCGATTGTCCTCTTCTTTTTGACTTCTTCTTCTTGGTGTTGTTTCATGCTCAACTCATGTGTCATCAGTGATCCTAGAAGCTCTTCCAAGGATAGAATATTCAGATCCTTGGCTTCTTGGACGGTGGTCACTTTGGCTTCCCAAGTTCTTGGTAATGACCTAAGAATCTTCCTTACGAGGTCACTATTAGAATAAGACTTACCAAGATTTTTCAGACCATTTATAATATCAGTAAAATGGGTAAACATTTCAGTTATAGATTTATCATGCTTTATTTTAAAATGTTCATATTTATGTACGAGCATGTTAATTTTGGATTCTTTCACTTGATTAGTTACTTCATGAGTTACTTCTAATCTATCCCATATTTCTTTAGCAGACATGCATGTTGAAATATGATTGAATTTATTAGCATCTAGTGCACAATACAAAATATTCATGGCTTTAGCATTTAGTTGGGCCATTTTCTTATCAACCTCATCCCAATCTTTTTTGGGTTTGGCTGATTCCATACCATCAATAATTTTAGTGGGTGTGTGAGGGCCGTTTACTATGATACTCCACATATCATAGTCGAGTGCTTGAATGAAGATTTTCATCCGAGCCTTCCAATAGGTATAGTTGGACCCATTGAAAAGTGGAGGTCGGTTAGTGGACTGCCCCTCGGCTAGAGAAGTGCCAACTTGAGTTGCCATAGATCTTTAGCTCTTTGATTGATTAGATCAAAGTAAGACTAGAGCACTGGGCTCTGATACCATTTGTTGCCCAGCTATGCAACCCAAGAGGGGGGATGAATTGGGTTTCTAAAAATTTTAAACTTAACTTTCAACTTATGAAGATTATTTAACAATAGCAAGATAAGTAAGGAGAGTGTAATTGATTCAAGGATAATGGTTGAATGCAAGAATGCAAGAGAATAAAGAAGTTCTAAAGGAGAGTAATTAAGCACAACACAAACAAGAGGATTTATAGTGGTTCGGTGCCAACCATGCACCTACATCCACTCCCCAAGCTCCTACTTGAGAATTCCAATCCACTAAACTATATTCAACTTGAATACACTCGTCAGAACCTCTGACTCTAGCTATCCTAAGCTAGAACACTTATTTTTTGGTACAAGCCAACCCAATACAATCTGATTCAAGGTTCGGATCAACCTTCCCATGTTTTGGAATCCTTCCAAAATAAAAATAATAACTCAAAAAGAGTATTACAGTTAATTGCATAGAAATACAGATGAAACTCTTTTAATGAGCGAATGAAGCTTTAAATACACTTTACTCAAATAGAAGAAAGCTCTTTCTGATTTTCTCAAGATGGTTGGAGACTTGAATGAGCACTTGAGGAGTTGTTGAACTTGAATTGAAAGCTTCTTGAATGCTTAAAGTGGGCTCTTGCTTAGGGCTGAAATGTATCCTTGAGATCCTTTTCAAAACCCTTCTCTTTTTCTTCTTATCTTTTGATTCTCTCCTTTAAGTCCCTTTATATAACATCAAATAATGGTGGAAAGTAATCTGGGCTGAAATAGAACCGTTAGAGCACATTAAATGAGCATTAAATACAATTAAAATGGATTAAAAACTAGCCATTGTGGAACTTTCCCATCACAGGGGTCGACTCATAGGGTCGACTCATGCTCATGGGTCGACTCATAGGGTCGACTTCTGTGGAACAGAATAGAAAATGACTGTTCTGTAGAGGTCGACTCATAGGATCGACTCATGCCAAGGAGTCGACTCACAAAGAGTGCCAGCCAAAATTTCAGCATGTCGTTTAGCTCTTTAAGCCATGAGTCGACTCATGGGTCAACTCAAAAATAAAAACCTAGTTTTCTTGCAAAATATACTTCCAAAAATATGGAAATTTTCTTCAGTAGACTGCAGTCTTTGTTCTTGCTCTTGAGGCTTCTGAATCAGGTATTGATGAAATTATGATTTTGCCCCTGAAATGCAATAAATCTTTTTCTAAGCTAAGATCATTAGTAATCCCCTCAAATCTTTGTAATTATCAAAATCAATTTAAGGAGCAATAAAAATTTTTCTCAATGAGAGAAAGAGAAGGAAGAAGAAAGGGTCTTCTTTCTTGTGTGCAGCCTTGAAGAAGAAAGAGTTCTTCTGTCAGATTTTTTTTATTTTTTTAGATAAAAATTAAATTAAATCTAATTCTTAATATAAAAATTTTAAAAAAATATTAAATAAATCTGGTTGGACATTTGGGGCTTCTTGGAGTTCTAAATCAAGAAAGAAGATGGATCTTCTTTCTTATGCGTAGCCTTGAAGAAGGAGTTCTTCTTCTAATTTTTTTAATTTTTTTAAGATAAAAATTAGATTAGATCTAATTTTTAATATAAAAATAAAAAAAAATATCAAAAAAATCTGGTTGGGTGTTTGGGGCTTCCTAGAGTTCTAGATAAGAAGAAAAAAGAAAAAGAAGAGAGAAGAATGGTTCTTCTCTTGGATCTCTCTTTTGGATTTTTTCTAGATCTCAAGATTTCATATAATTTTTAGTATGAAACATTAGATTAGATCTGATTTTTATCATAAAAAATTAGAGAAAAAAAGTTCTTCTTAAGGGCATGAAAGGAAGAGAGAAAGGTTCTCTCTTATGCGTGGAAAATTGAGAAGAAAGGGTTCTTCTCTTGATCTCTATTGTAGAGATCAGATGTATGGATCCAGAAAGAAAAGGAGAGGGTCTCCTTATTCTTCATCTTCATTATGTTCCTCTTAGATTAGTCAAAGGATGGTGTCTTCACGAGCTAGCACTCCCAGGGAGATCAATCAGTACAAAGACTTCGTATGGATACCCGTAAGGCCGGATGCATATGCGCTGCCAAGCATCATGAAGAACCATCTACTACAAATTTTAGATATGGTGATCTACTATCCATACTCAGGTATGAAGTTTTAAATTTAATTAATATTTAGATATGATTTAAATATAAAATAGATATGATCTATACTTGCTGAATTTTAGATTTCAGATGTGTATACATGCATATTAGTTTATGTCATAGATCTTGTATGGTGATTTAGATTTGATCTATGCATGCATTATAGATTAAATTATTTAATCTATATATATTCTACCATAAAATTTTTGAAAATATATGCACATCACCCACCATGCTTTCCTATAAATGGTATCAGAGCGAAGGTTCATTATGACATGAACATATATGCATGTAGAGTTAAATCTAGATTTAGCAATACATGAGATGTGTTATGATCTGATTTTATGTATGATTTAATATAAAATCAGATCTAATATAATTTAGATTTGATCTAAATTTTTTTGCATATATGATATGTGAATTAGATTAGATGTTCTGAGTAGCAAAGTACTCAGATTAGATAATCACCAGGCTGTCCGATCATAAAAGCAAGTAGGGTTACATGACTCTCTCTTTCCATTCAATGGGGTGCTCTTCATGGCATATAGGGGTGCCACTGTGAGATCCCATGAAGAAGAAAGCGAAAAGAAAAAACTTACTTTCTTATAAAATCTTAGATCTTGAAATCCTAGGTGTTGTTGTATGTGATACAAGTTACGAAGAAACTAGTTACATCTAATCTTGATTAATCAAAATTACTTTGATTGAAAATCATGAAAATTTAGATTTGATCTAAAAGATTTTATGATTTAATGTAAAAGGTTTACATAAGAAATTATTTCATAACCTTAACCATATTGATGCTATACTTAATTAAGAATTAAAAAATATATTTTAGATCTAGAATTATGATTAAAGATCTAATGACATTGCATAATATATGGGGCATGGGTTAGCTCAAATCAGGTCTTTTTAATTGGGTTAGACCTAGGTTAGAATCAAAGACTTAATGGACTAAAAGGTAGTTGATCCCATCTAACCAATAGTTGATTTAGATTAGATCAAGGATACTCTAGATCAAAAATAATAATTGTAGTTGATTGAGTCTATATCTTTGATTAAACCAAATGAACCTTGATTCAGGCTTAAAAATTGAGCCTGAGTCATTAGGCTAATTAGATCGTTAGGTGACTCAAGTTGACCTATGTTGTTAAGCTTAATCAGTATGACTGATTTAGATACCCTGGACCGACTTGTCTCTAATCCTTCTCATGATTTGGTAAAGTCAGTGGGAGGATCTATGATATACCGATTAGACCCACTAGTCACTAGTCCTTTTCATGACTTGAAGAAGTCAGTGGGAGGATTTATGACTTATAGGTCAACTAATATTTTATAAAATAAATTTAATCAAATCCTCTTAATTATTAGGTTCATAAAATAAGTTAGTTATAAGGATAACTAGATCATAGCCTCCCATTAAGGTGAATGGTAATGGGTCCATTACTTTAGATTGACATTGCAGGCGCCATCCGTCTGGTGTTCTCTCTGAATGATGAAATTATCATTCATCATATGATGACTCTGTTGAACTATCTGATGGTGGTTAGGTTGATCGAGCCATCCTCGGGCCTGATTATTTGTTGGCTAGAATTACTGAGTAGGTTCATATTAATGGTAGGACCTAATCGGAACTTTCAGTGGAGGTCCATCGCCTATTGAAATAAAACCTGAGATGAAATTAAATACTAAAAATTATTTGAAAAATAATTAGTTGAGAACCTATCCATGGATGCATATAGGTTGACTGAGCCATCCTGGGCTTATATGCAGTCTGTGTGGATTCTAGTACCTACTAAGCAATTAAGATAATTCTTCAAATTAGAGGTAGAGGCTATCAATTCGTATAAAATAATGGGAGAATCTTTAGACTAAAGTCAAGTCTTTAGGCTTAAAATAATTCATATACTAATAGGTCAATTGTTCTCTTTTCAAAAATGGCTAGAATATTGTCGTTCTGTTTATTGTTAGATAATGACAACATTATCAGACCTGACTTCGATAGCTAGTATCGAAAGTTAAATATAGTTTTTGAGAGAATTGATCAAGAAGTCTCAAGCTAACCCAAACAGGCTTAAAAGAAAAATCAGCAAATGGTTGCTGATTAAGATAGTTATATGATAACTCCTTGAAGTTTCTCTATTAATAATACTACTATCTGGGTATAGGATACCAATAGTACAAGTCATATTTACAAATAGTTACAAAAGACTTCAAGATAGTAGAAGATTTGAAAATGATAAGAGACTCCTGAATGCAAGATATGGAAGTCTGTTCCAGTCTTAATATTAGGAATCATCTAGCTTGTTCTCAATTTTGAAGATGTCATTTTAACTGATTGTCACTATTGTCTAATCTTATTGATGGTATCAATAAGTATGATTGTTGTAATATCATTGTGAATGATACTACAATAATGAGTGGATAGTTGAAAATAACATAAACTCATTACTATAGCCTGTAAGTGTAAAGTACATATCTTACTAGCACTCTAGATTAGACAATGTCACTGAATCCTGCATTTGGCATAATTGACTTAGTCATCTTTTTTTGAAAAAAATGAATGAGCCAGTAATGTTCTGAGTTTGATACATATTGATGTATTTGCACTTATGAACATAAGTGCCAGAAGAAAGCTTTACTACATTAAAATCTCTGATGACCTATCTTGGCATGGGTATATCTTGCTTATAAAAGCACAAATCCGTATCAATTGAAATGTTCAAATAATTCTGTAATGAGATAGAAAATAAACTACAAAGAGTATTATAACTCATCAATTAGATTGATGAAGTGAATACCTTTACAGTAAATTTTTGATATGTCTTGAAAAGAATTAGATTCTCTCTCAATGGACCTCTCCTGAGACACTACTGTTTGAAAGGAAGAATTGAACTTTGTTAGACATAGTTCGATCCATTGTGGGTTTGCTAGTCCGCCAGAAGTTATGTTTTAGAGACTATTTAATATGTGCTCGAGAACAATCTGAGCAAATCGATTACCAAAACTCCATATCAGATATGGACTTGGGTAATTCGATACTCACTTATCTTAGGTTTGGGGCATTGAACTTATGTGAAATATTCACAAACTGACTAGCTTGAATTTTGATCACATAAATATTATTTTAGGGATATTTCATCAACCTTTCTGATGGACATGAGATGTTCATGAATCTTAAGATATTTTTTTGAAAAAAAAAAATTTTTGGTGAAGGAACTGATGATATTAAAAGCAAGCTTGGTGAAGCTTGATAGGTAGAAGAACTGACTCTGATACAAACCAACAGAATCAAAGTTGATTAGATCAAATCTGGAGCCCGATGTAAAGGCATCTCTGAGTAGATACAGTAGAGTACCATATCAGCTGAATAGATACTTCGATTTCTAAGTTCGAGATAGAGATTTAATCTTCCATATGGATGCTGCACAGGGATCTAACTTTGAGAAGTGGCTTGGAGCCATTAAATCTGAAATGAAGTCCATGAAGATCGACGATGTATGGACATTCATTGATTCACCTAAATGTGCGAGACTCATAGGGTGTAAGTGGATTCTAAATGGATAAGAGGTGCAGACAGAAAGATAGAGACCTATTAATTCTGTCCGATTGTTAAGAGATTTTATCAAAGTTATAGTGTTGACTATGATGAGATGGTTTCTTTATGGTAATCCTCAAGTCCATTTAGATTGAATCAAGCTTCTCAGAATTAGAATATATATTTTGAACATATGGCTTCGTTAAGAATGAAGTAGAATCTTGTATGTACAAATAGACTAATAGTTCTGTAAAAGTATTTTTTGTATTGTTTGGATAAAATTTTTTTAATCAGAAATGACATCCCTACATTTTAGAGAATAAAAGCTTGGTTGTCATCTATATTCTCCATAAAGGTTTGGAAGATTATTAGAACTATCCTTAAGTATTTATGAAATACTAAGGACTAATGGCTCGTGTATGGAGAGTCTAACTTAAAACTTATGGAATATTGATTTCAGTTTCTAGTCGGATCGAAATGACAAAGTTGTGTCAAGTTATATTTTTATCCTATAAAGGGAAAGCGACATGCTGGAAAAGTTCCATGTAATAGTTAATAGCTAATTTTATTTGCGATATGGAGTTCTTTACAGTATCTGATACTGGTAAAAAAGTTGTTTGGTTAAGAAAATTTATCAACGAGCATAGAGTGGCACCCTCCATTGATGGTCCAGTCTTTCTATATTGATAGCAGTATTAGAGTCATAGCTCAAGCTGAAGAATTGATGTTCTATCTAAGAACTAAATATTTTTTGTTTTGCAATCACCTTATTCGATAAGATCGAAATAAAGTCGACCTTGGGAAGATCAATTGAAAGGAGAACATGACCGACCCATTGACTAGAGCAATCGGATCTAAAGAGTTTGATGATCACAAATGGAAGATGGATATTTGATATCGATCTAATTGGCTTTAGTCCAAGTGAGAGTTGTTGAAAAATATATCCTAAAGTCAATCATCTAGGTTGTAGATGATTGTGCTCCATATAAGTATATGAATTATAAAATAATAAATGTTATCTGACAGATTTATCATAAGAAATATATATTTCAAAATAGAACTCATATGTCATGATGAAGTCCTTAGAACTACTATCAAAATGATAAAGGAGGATTTATCATGTGGTTCTTAAATCTAGCTCGCGACCAAATGATACAATTGTTACAAAGATGATAATTATATTGAGTGTAGGTCATTGTATGCTATATTGGTTGGTTATCCTCATAACCAAGACGTGTGGTGACACGGATATGGCATATAGGTGATTTAAAGGAGTACATTCACTGAGCGTGACTACTTTCGAAGTACTCTACTATCAAGGATTGCTTTGATGGTATATAGGTATAAGTGTCCTCAAACCTGAGGTTGCCTCGGTGACTTGCAAGCAACTCACTGTGCTTTGGTGCCAGACTATTTGAATTTTTAATTTGATGATGGAAGATTTCTGGATACAGTCAAGTACTTGTAAAGTCTGAATATGAGTCAAGATGGAATTGACCACTCCAAGTAAAATTAGAGATGATGTATCACTATATTTCAATTTAGCAAAACTTTATCCAAAGTAATCTGAGTGAGGAGTCATAGGATTTTAAAGGTTGAGAGACAATGTGGACTACTCATTCTTGGTGACAATTTAACCCAAAGTCATCATTAAGTATCGAGTGTCAAAGGGATGAATTATATGGTAACTATATCCATATGAGTTCTAGAGTGTTGCTGGGCATATATTCGGCCTATCTGGACATCGGATCTCATTGCTAGTTGGTTACATCGATTAGTATAAAAATTATTCTTGTGCTACCAGCTTAGATTCGAACATATGGTGTCACACACATAGAAGTACCTGTCTGATCAAATAGCTGATCGATGATTATGAATCATTGAAGGATCTAATTATCAATTTGATTGATGATTAATCTTATATAAAGATTATAATAAATAATTTATTAATGATTGATAAATTAAAAAAATAATTAATTAATAATATAATTATTAATTAGCTTAATTTGATTAAGTAATGTGAATTGAATTAGATCTAATTGAATTGGATTTAATTAGATTGGTTTTGGATTGATTAGATGCATCCCTATTGAATAATAAGATTTGTTTCAATTAATCTTAGGGATATAAATTAAAATCTATGTTGAATAAGATTCAATTATTTTATATATATTTTGATTGGATCAAATCCTATTGGATAATAGACTTAATTGGATCAAGTCCTATTATCAAATAGCTTCCCTGATATCTATTAAGAATCAATCTTTGGATCAATGAGGTTTTAATCTAACTAATTTCAAAATCGATTGAAATCTAATAATTAGGTTAGGATCTAATTAGTTAGTTTGTTATAACTAATTTCTAAATTGATTAGGATTGTATCCAAGAATTAGTCAGAAATTGATCAAGATCTTGAATCCTATTTAGAATAGGACAACCAACTAAACCAACCTATGTGTTACTTATTTCCATGCCCCACAACCCTTTCACCATGAGAAACTCTATGCCCACTAAGGAGCCGCTCCCCTTCTCTTCCTTCCATGGAAAAGAAGGGGCATCCCTCCTCTTGTTGTCGCCCAAAAGAAAAGAAAAGAGAAGGGGGCGTCCAAGAGTTGGACGCCCCATATCTCATGCATCTAGTCTCTCCTCTTCTCCTCCCTTCTTGAAAAGGTTTTTGAAATTTTTTATTACTAATTTTTGGGCATCAAAGAGAGGCTTCTCTGCTGGTTTTACAGTAGAAAATTGGAGAAGAAAAGTTCTTCCCAATGAGAGAAAGAGAAGGAAGAAGAAAAGGTCTTCTTTCTTATGTGCAGTCTTGAAGAAGAAAGAGTTCTTCTTTTAAATTTTTTTTTAAGATAAAAATTAGATTAAATTTGATTTTTAACATTATAATTTAAAGAAAAAATATCAAAAAAATTTGATTGAGCGTTTGGGGCTTCTTGGAGTTCTAGATCAAGGAAGAAGATGGATCTTCTTTCTTGTGCGTAGTCTTGAAGAAGGAGTTCTTCTTTCAAATTTTTTTTTATTTTTTTCTAAGATAAAAATTAGATTAGATCTGATTTTTAATATAAATATTTAAAAAAATATATCAAAAGAATTTGATTGGGTGTATGGGGCTTCCTAGAGTTCTAGATCAAGAAGAAAAAAGAAAAAGAAGAGAGAAGAATGGTTCTTTTCTTGGATCTCTCTTTTGAGTTTTTTTTAGATCTCAAGATTTTATATAATTTTTAGTATGAAAAATTAGATTAGATCTAATTTTAATCATAAAAAATTAGAGAAGAAAAATTCTTCTTAAGGGTGTGAAAGGAAGAGAGAAAGGTTCTCTCTTATACGTGAGAAATTGAGAGGAAATGGTTCTTCTCTTGATCTCTATTGTAGAAATCAGATACATGGATCCAGAAAGAAAAGAAGAGGATCTCCTTATTCTTTATCTTCATCATATTTCTCTTAGATCAGTCAAAGGATGGTATTTTCGTGAGCTAGCACTCCTAGAGAGATCAATCGGGATAAGAATTTCGTGTGAATACCCGTAGAGGTCGGACATGTGTGTAGCTGCCAAGCATCATGAAGAATCATCTACTCCAAATTTTGGATGCAGTGATCTGCTATCCACACTTAGGTATGAAGTTTTAAATTCAGTTAATATTTAGATATGATCTAAATATAAAATAGATATGATCTATACTTTCTGAATTTTAGATTTCAGATGTGCATACATACATTTATGTCATAGATCCTATATGATGATTTAGATTTGATCTATGCATGCATTATAGATTAAATTATTTAATCTATGTATATTCTGCTGCAAAATTTTTGAAAATACATGCACATCACCCACCACGCTTTTCTACATACATCACACTTGAATGAAAAGTAAATTTGACCTTTTATTGATCAAATCAATATATTAAGTATAAAATTATATCTTAGAGTTATTATAATGTATCAGCCATATTGGCTTTTAGGACATACATCTAATAATCTCTCACTTGGACTAAAGCCAATTGACCACAAATCTAAGTCATATCTTCTCAAGATGGATTTTTATTTTTAATTGGCTCAACTGCTTAGTCAATGAGTCTGCCATATTGTCTGTGGAGTCTACTCTTCGTACCTTGATATATTTCTTTTCGAGATAGTCGCGTATGATATGATACCATCACTCGATGTATTTTGATTTCTGATGAGACCTCGATTCCTTAGCAAGTGCTATAGTTCCATTGTTGTCGCAGTAGAGTGGAATGGCATCCAATGTCATAATCTCAAATTCTATGATGAACTTCTTGAAGCAGAAGCCTTCCTTTGCAGCATCTGAAGCAGCGACATACTTAATCTCTGTGGTTAAATCCGTTATAATGGGTTGCTTGGAACTGTTTCAGCTGACTGCACCACCATTACAAATGAACACATATCCTGATGTAGAGTTTTTATCATCAGAATCATATGTAAAGTCTGAGTCCGTATATCCCTCGACTCACAACTCAAAATCTCCTCCGAAGATCAAGAACAAATCCTTAGTCTTTTTTAAGTACTTAAGGATGTTCTTCATAGCTATCCAGTGCTCCTCATCTAGACTCGACTGATATCTGCTTGTGACACTCATAGTAAGGGCAATATTAGGTTGAGTACATAGCATGGCATACATAAGGCTCCCTATGGCTGAGGCATAAGAAATCTTACTCATGTGCTGTATTTTCTCAGATGTGGTCAGGCACATCATCTTGAAAAGATTAATACCATGCCTAAGAGGTAAAAGTATTCTTTTGAAAATTTTCATACTGAATCTCTTCAGTACTTTCTCTATATACAGCTTTTGTGATAGGCCTAGCATCTATTTAAGTCTATCTTTATAGACCTTTATTTCAAGAATATAGGATGCTTTTTCTAGATTTTTTATGGAGAATTCTTTAGACAACCATCTTTTGACTGTGGTCAGCATGAGAATATCACTTCCAATGAGAAGAATATCATCCACGTACAATATGAAGAATGTTATTATGCTCCCATTGATCCTTTTATATACATATGGTTCTTCTTCATTTTTAATGAAATCAAACAATTTGATCGCTTCATCAAAATGATAGTTCCAACTCTGAGAAGCTTGCTTTAATCCGTATATGGATTTTTATAGCTTACAGACTCTGTGATCACCATCATCAGATGTGAAATCCATAGGCTGCTCTATATAGATATCTTCCTCAAGATATCCATTTAGGAAGGTAGTTTTCACATCCATATGTTAGATTTCATAATCATAGTAAGCTGCAACAGCAAGCAAAGTATGGATAGATTTCAGCATGACTACAAGCGAGAAGATTTTTTGATAGTCAATGCCCTCACGTTGACTATAACCTTTAGCCACAAGCCTAGTTTTATAGATCTCTACCTTACCATCGGTATCTACCTTCTTTTATAGATTCATTTACACCTAATGGGTACAATACCCTCAGGTGGATCCACTAAGGTCTACACTTGGTTCAAGTGCATAAGTCAATTTCTGACTTCATAGTATCTAACCATTTCTCGAAATCGATGTCAGACATCGTCTTGTTAAAGGTATTAGGATCATCACTATAACCTCTATCTCTCATAAAGAATATTTTTTTACTTCCTCCGTAAGCACATCCATGTACTTTTCAGGAGATCAAAAGATCCTGCTAGATTTACGAGGTGGTTGAGGAACATCTACTACTAACTCATCGACAACAGGTTCCTGAGGATCTATAGCTCTTGGCTCTTTAGAGACTTTTTCTTCGAGCTCAACTAACATTCTACTGCCACCATCCTAGATAAACTATTTTTCTAGAAATATGGCATTTTGACTTACAATCACATTGTGGTCTTGTGAAAAGTAGAAGTAGTATCCTATGGATTCTTTTGGATGCCCTATAAAACAAGCTATTACAGATCTATCCTCTAACTTATCTGCCATATGTCTCTTGACATAGGTCGGATATCCCCAAGTCTTAAGATAATCTAGACTCGGCTTCTTACCGAACCATATCTCATATGGCATGGAAGGAACGGACTTCGATGGAACCCTATTCAACAAGTGAATTGCAGTTAATAAGGCATATCCCCAAAAATATAAGGGTAGATCAGTGAAGCTCATCATAGACCTGACCATATCCAATAAGGTCCTATTTCTTCTTTCGGATACTCCATTGAGCTGAGGTGTTTCAAAAGGTGTCTATTGAGAGACTATGCCATTGTCCTTAAGATATCTCAAAAATTTTCAACTAAGATATTCACCTCCTCGATTAGATCGAAGAATCTTAATGGGTTTATTAGTTTATTTTTTTACCTCATGTCTGAATTTTTTGAACCTTTCAAAGGCTTCAGACTTATGTTTCATCATATACATATATCAGTACCTAGACAGACATCAATAAAGATAATGAAGTAGGTATAACCACCCCTGGCCTGCACATTAAATGGCCCACACACATCGGTGTGTATTAGGGTAAGTAACTTAGTGGCCCTTTCCCCATGTCCTACAAAGGGTAACTTGATCATTTTCTTTCGAAGGTAAAATTTACAAGCTGGATACGACTCTGGATTAAGAGAGCCAAGGATCCCATCTTTCTCCAGTTTATTTATCCTGTCCTCTCCAATATGGCTTAGTCTATGGTGCCACAAGTACTTCTGGTTAATTTCATCTTTGGATCTCTTTTGACCTATGGCACTCACTATTTGCTTGTTTAAGTTCACATTCGCATCAACATATAAGTGATAAAGACTGTCAATTACAAGACCTCGTACAATCAATTTATTTTATAAATAAATGAAATAAAAGTCTTTATTAAAACTAATTTTAAAATCTTTCTGTGCTAGCACAGACATGAAAATCAAATTCTGACTAGCTACAGGAACATAATAACAGTCTTTTAAATCTAATTTAACATCAGAGATAATCAAAGAGGGTAAGTGCCTACAGTCTCTGCAGCAATTTTTTTTCCATTGCTGATCTGAAAGATCATGTCACCTTTCCTCAACCTCCTACTTTCTATTAGACCCTGCATTGAGGTACATATATGAGCACTCGAGCCAAAGTCTAATACCCAACTAGAAGTAGAAGAAATCATAAGGTTAGATTCAATTACAAGCATACCTTCAGAAGATTTATCACTCTTTTTGGTCTTTAGGCTCTCTAGGTATTTTGAATAGTTTCTCCTCCAGTGGCCTTTAGCATGACAGTGAAATATTTTTCCTTTGCTTCGGCCTTCTTAGGAACTTTCTTCTTTGGCCTGCTTTCCTTTTTCTGCTTCTTAATGGATTTTGCCTTCTTCTTCCTAGTAGACTTTCTCCTGGAAGAAGTCTGCCCCACAGCGAGAACAGTGCCCCTTAATTCTTCAAGATTCTCTTCGTAATGACCAACATGTTGACCAGTTCGGGTATAGTGCAATCGAGCTTGTTCATATGAAAATTTATAATAAATTGACTATATAAACTTGTAAGGGATTGAAAGATCAAATCCATCTGTAATTCTTTTTGTATTTCTAGCCTGAGCTTCTCAAGCTCTTCAATATCCTTGATCACTGTCATACAGTGCTCATGAATAGGCTGCCCTTCATGCATCTTCAGATTGAAGAATTTTTTAGACACCTTGAAGCACGCTGTACGGCTCTACTCACTATACAACTTTTACAGGTGAGTGATCATAACCCTGGCAGTAGGCATATGCTCATACTGACTTTGCAATTCATTTGACATAGATGCCAGCACATAACACTTTACCTGATTGTCTTCATCCATCTACTTTTAAAAGCAACTCTTTGCTCAGCAATAGGATGGTTTGGTAACACTATGGGTTTCTAGTCAAGTACACGATCTAGTTTTTCAAAAATGAAGACAATCTTAAGGTTTCTAAGTCAGTCTTATAATTATTTGTACTAGTCAAATGATTGGTTTCAAAGATGCAGATTAGAGGATTTGAGATTGACATTGTTTAACTATGAGAGTAGAGATTCAAGTTAGACTTTTGTACTTAATTATTATATTTGCTTCTAGCGACTTTAGAATGCAAACAATGACTCCCACTAGTTTATCAGATCCCTCCACTCTCTGGGAAGAAAATAAAAATCTTAATGCGACAAAAGATTCCTAGTGGGTGCTGCGGTCCCACCGATGCCATGCACCTCACCTAATAATTATTGATAATATGTACACCGATGCAGAGGTAACTCTTTACCCAGATGCTTCTCTAAGTATATTGCAGCGACTTGGTCTCTAAGTCATGTGGGCTCACCTAACAATTATTGCCTACACTTCTTAGTTAAGTCCGACTCATCGTTCACAAGCAGGTGCATGGCCGTCAATGGATCCCTCACCTAACAGTTATTGGATCCAACCCCATCCTTACCCTGGAGCAACTCTTTGCTAATAGAGTGATTGCATGTTTCCAATGTAACGAAACTACTGTGACCAGTCGAGAATAATCAACACTGATAGCACATCCGCACATTTACAATGATGGAAGACCTATGGACTTAATATTTGTGAAGAGGTTTAGGTTTAAGTCTCATCTAATCAGTCATCATATGACCGATCTAATTAGTATGGGCTAAACCAAACCGCTAAGCAACCCAATTTAAAACCCAATCTTTCAAATTGGCCAGATAAGTTGAGATCGGTGGGGGTCTCCCTATTGCTTTTCTTAGACACCAATAAATTGGTCAGATAAGCGAATGAAACTAATTAAATAATCATGTCTCAATTATTTACTTTAGACACCAATAGGTCAATTGGTCCAAACAGGTTAACTCAAGCGAATCAGACTCAAAACCAACGAGCCAAATTAAGTTCTTAGGTTAATCGATTCTATATATAGAACTCAAACAATTTGAACAACAATAATTGCATGATCATTTAACTTAATTGATCTGAGCCTAATCAATACATGACTCGATTCGATCAATTACTTAATTTAATTAGACTCATATGACTTAAATCAAAAACTTTAGAAGAAATCCTATTACATGACCTAATTTATGATTTTTTCATAACCAAAATTCTCATGCACAAACACAAATTTTAGATTCTAAAATCAAATTCTAGATCTAAATTTCTTACATGAAAGTAAGTTTTAAATCATAAAAATAATTTTTAGATTTAACATACAAACATATATCATATACATGTATGTAAAATTCACATCTAAATAAAATTCAGATCTACTACATAATATCATATATCTTATATACTAATCATGGATCATATCAAAAGTAATATTATAATTTAAATATGCAATCATATATCTCACATATGAATTATAAATCAAGTCATATAAAATTTTAGGTTCATGCATGCATTTACATATCATGTGAACATGAACTAGAAACAATTCTAGATCAAAATTCAGATCTATGCATGCTTTGACATATCAACTATATATTCTAAAATTAAATCTAAAATAAAATATTAGATTCAAAGATTCATCTATACATCTCATGTATCAAAAAAAAATCAGATCTTAAAATCTTTTTCAAAACATGTATGATAATTTCAGTAACATGAAACCCATGCTCTAATACCACAATTGGAATTCGAGATTTGGGATATGCATATGTGTTTCAAAATTTTTTTTCTAAACACCATAGTGGAATATAAGATTAAAATATTTTTAATCTAAATTATGCATGCATAAAAATATAAAATCATAAGGATCTAGTTTATGTGCTGAAATTGACATATGCTGAAATTCAGATTGTGATCAAATCGCATATCTGTTTTATAATTTCTTTCTTCAAATTTGGATATGAAAGAGAAGAGATTTTCTTCCAGCCACATAAGTATTCGATCTTTATAGATATCCACTCGAGATCAGCTTGGAACAGTCCTCTTCAAATTAAATTTTTTTCTCTAAGAAAATTCAGCCTGTTGAATCTGAACGAAGCCTGGATCGCGATCAACACTTGATCTCTTTTCTTGATCTTCTTCTTCTTCTTTTCTTGCCTTTCTCCCTTGCTTTGTACTGCTACCAAACTCTGGAAATCAGCAATGGAGGGATGCCCAACAGCTTGGGCTTGAGGAAGAAGTGGGACATCCCAACTAGGTGGGATGCCAAGGGAGAAGAGAAAGGGAGAGGAAGAGAGGGGGTGGGCACCTCCTATGGGGCATGTGGGCTACTGATTTGATGCTCTAGAGATCTTAGGGGAGGTCTCTTTAAATAGGCATGAGGATTGAATCCTATTCAATCTTATAATATAACTCCTACTTACATTAGGTTTTCTAATAACTTAAGTTATTTAACTTATATTAGGAATCCTATTAGGTGCCAACTCTTGGAGCCTTCGCATCTAATTAAACACACCCTCTTTTGCACCCAAGGGATGCCTCATATCAGATTAAAAGACCTTCTAATCATAGGACACACCCAACTTGATCTAATAAAGGTGACACCCCATAATACCTATCAAGAAAATTAATAAAGGACTTGCACCCTTAATTCATATGATCCAAGACCTTAGACACTCAATAATTGAAGTCAAATGAATCTTTTTCATATAGGTTATTAGCAGATAATATAGTTTAAATTATCTTATCAAATAAGAAATCCAAACAGAAAGAGGAATTGGGTCCAACCATGTGCTAGCAAGGTTACCTTGAACTCAATCGAGTTTCTCTAAATCCAATTGATACTTCATAAGCTCAATTGCTAATTTCAGACCTAATCATTTTGTTGTATGACCCCATAGGTTCAATTCTATCTGATAGTGAGTTATACAATAATTTCTATCAAAGTATTATTAAAACTCTTTTCAATGGATCAGAACAATTTCACTCAAACTCATCAAAGATTGTCGATCCAAAACAATCTTAGTGAGCTCTCACAATCTACCAGTGATATTTAGCAGTATATTATGACAACCCAATAGAACTGAAATGAATCTCTAGGTATAGTTAATGTATGATTCAGTCCCTCTATCATGAGTTTCGACTTGATGGCAGGTTATGGATAAATCATCAAACCTCAACATCAGTCATATGATAGATTCGATTAGCTCAAGTCCAAATATGGTTCTTATAAAAATTTTTTTTCATCAATCATACTACTATGGCCATAAATTCTTGGACTTAGCCTTTCAAATCTCATAGGACTACTCCTCTCTATCAAGATTGATAGATCCCATCTTGATGTGCACCTTACTCCTATAGTGGACCAACTATCGCCAACATCTACTACAAAGACTCATTGAGATATATATTTATGTGTCAATCAAACTCCAGTAATCTCACTATGAGTAGTAGTACAATCTCAGGTCAAAAGATCATTCACACAACTACAGCATCGAGGCAATTACTGATGATTGAATGAAAATCCAAGTGATCTCTCGTATGGTCACGCTCAGTACTAGTTATTCTCTGACAACTATCCACACTCATCATCCAGTGTCTCTGCACTATAGATCAGAGACTCATCCATCTCGAAGAAAGTGATCTGTGTGTCAGTCTATCGGATCTATCACCATCTTCATGATGATCTTATGATTGAAAGTATTTAGGAATTAAATATATGTCTCTAATTCTCAACACTTTGAAAATATGTATCGAAAACTAATTTCATAGATAATTCAAGAAGACATCACACTTAAATGAAAAATAAATTTACCCTTTTATTGATCAAATCAATATATTAAGTATAAAATTATGTCATAAAGTTATTACAATGTGTCAGTCATATTGGCTTCTAGGATATACATCTAACACTAATTACATGGACTAGTTGAAGAATTTAAAAATTATACTCACTCATGAGAAACTTCTTATATTCTTGATGTCTCTGAACCATAAGAAGTTGGGGATGATGCCACTGAAGTAGAGGTATCCATATATAGGATGTGGAGGAATGACAGTTTGACTTGTCAAGTATATAATACTTATTGGGTTCTGATGATGCAGTAAAATATAAATTTTAAAAATTTTTATATGTATTCAACAATTGAAAAAAATGTTTAACATTTAAACTAGACTGTCAGAACACAAAACCTTAGGAACCCCTTGAGGATTACAATCAAACCACAAAAGCATGTATAACAAGACAAAATCAGAAGTCATATACCAACATGAAGACGAGCATCTAGTAATCTTGAGATCTCCACAAGACTCCAAAGTAGAATCCCTCCAATGGTGATCCACACGGGACTGATCAGGGCCCTTCCCAATTTGAAGTAGTACTGTAGCCTTCTTCACAAGTTCGCTACCGATCGTCCTTCGCAAGGATGGATTGCACCACCACTTGTATGCCTTCAAGACCTCCACTAGAACTACTCTAAAAATCTTTCTTCAAATGATCTCACCACACAAATATCAGACTATATGTTCAACACATGAACAATTTGATTTTTGGACAAGCATCATATGCATTCCATTTTCTTCTTCTCTTCCCTTTTATTTTTCTCTCCTTTTCTCTTGTCTTCTTTTAGACTTTTTCTCATCATTTTCTTCTTATTTCCACACCTACTCTCAACCAAAATTGGCACATGGAACCAGGTGTAGTGCCCCCTATTTATAGGAAAGAAGGGGCGACACCATGGGACGCCAACTCTTGGCATCCTTTAATTCTTACAAACCATAAATTAATTTTTAGCATAGAATCCCAAGAGCAAGGCATGGAGTAGGAAGTATTTTATCTATAGAAGGACTCTTCCTCTACTAAAAATAAATAAAATGCCATCATATGGCATGTGGGATAAGGGAACGCATGACAAACAATGAGTCCATGACATTAAGAACTCTTCCATATCATCCAACGCATATATGTGGCATCCCATTTAATTTTGATGTTTGAACTTCTTGCCAGAGAAAGACTCTTCCTTCTCTTCTACACCCATAATTCCAAGAGCCATCACATGACACGAGAAAATAAAAAAATGCATCAAATTTGGTAAGAAATTTAAGAGAAACAAAGGAGAAGGACTCCTCTACTTAAATGCCCAAAATATATGTGACACCATTTATTTTATGTATGTGGTTTTGGCATGGAGGAGGTTGATTACTTATGAAAATCTTTATAAAAATTAGAAAAGCCACCTATTAAATTATAGGTTCAAACCCAATCACATTAGGTCAGGATAACAAGTTAAGGGTTAGCATAAACACCTTTGCACTGAACCCAATTGAGAACTTGGGTTAATTCATGTGCTAGCAATTTAATTAATACATTAAATTTATAATAAATCTAAATAGATTGGATCAAGATCAAATTTTTATTGTGTGTGATCCATTGTATTTCAAATCTAGCCAGTAGTGGATCCAGACTCATGACATAACCCAAATCCAATTAGATTAGGTCAGCTCAAGAGTCTCAATCAATTAGACTCTTCTTAATTGATTTTTGAATTAGACTCTTTTCATTCTGATGAGTCCACAAGTCAAGATTGATGTCTAGCAACATGTCATGACTACTCAAAAGATTTAAAATTTGATGAAAATACCAAAATTATCCTTCTGTGGTAAGTTATCTTGCACTTCAATTCTTTGATCACACAACATCCTAGACAGGCCATGGGCATAGAATCATTTCAAGCTCAAATATCTATCCATATGTATCTTGATCTGATGATGATGACTCGATTGATAAATCAGTAAATTTTTTTTTTACTGTTCATCCCTGCTCTGGCTAGAGACTCTCAGAGTCATCATCCTATGAGATTACATAGATGTTCTCTTCTTCTATAAAAAGTGATTGATTCCTTATTAACCACTCCATTAGATAGTCTTCTTGCAGATTAATTCAGTGAACTCATTTTCTAATAAGCACCTACATTCTTGTATTAGTGTCACCACATAAGTGATTGTGAAATCAACCATCCTCTCCATTGAACATACATAGGATGTACCAAATTTATCGGCATCATTGATCTCCGACTCGATGATCCAATAACTTGAAATATTTTAGATTAGAGCTATCAAGATTTTAGGTCTCACTGGCATGATCTCATCATGATCCTAAAATTATTGTCCTAATCTATGGAGTTTATCATAATCATAAAAATATGATGCAGTAAAAGATAAAACATAATACCTCATAAATAAAAATAATTAATGCCATGCAAATGAGCAGAAAAAAATCTCAAAAAAGTCTCTTCCCATTACCCATGCGATTGGCTTATAGGGCACTGTTCTTTTAGTCTCCCACTTGCACTAAAGCCAAATCACCCTTGTACTTGATGTCCATGCAATAAAGGTGGTGAACACACTGCTGCTGTGTTAAGGCTTAGTGAACTGATCCATTATGCTGTTATTTATATGAACTCATTTCATGATCAAATCATGAATGAGGTGCAAGTGCCTAGGATGTGCATGAGTTTTTAGTGAGACCACACCCAACTTAGTGATGAACCCTTTCATCAGACAACTTTTCTTAGTGATCTTTACTAACAGCATTTAACTAAGTCAAACACAGTTTGCTGTTTGAAACTCTTCCAATTCACTGTTTTCTAGTACTTTCAAGTACTTTGAGAATGCTTTTCACAGTTTTCAAAAATTCTATCATTGATCTGTCTGAAATCAATGATTATGCATAAGGTATAAATCACATCAGGCTTGATACATTGAATATATGGGTAAGTAAATACTTTTACCCCCATTCATGTTGAGCTCCTTCAACATAAAATCCATGTACCTTGACTGGGAGAAGCCTAGCATCTACTTACATCTATCCTTATAGATGCCAAGTATGTTGGATGCTACACCCAAGTCTATTCCATGAAAACCTTTGTGATAAGTATGTCATTGACGAGAGTAATATCGGGACCACTTTCCAATACACTATATGTCTTTCACATACATAAGAAATTTGTGGGTCTCCTGCTATTAGATGTGTGCCCTAGATGCTAGATCGGCTGACACATTCCTATACAGACTAAGGCAAATTTATAATTTTGATTATAAATGAATAAAAGGGTTATTCTTCTATCACATTGTGTACATTGTGTCTGTGATACATTCTTTGAGTTAGTGGGAATGTAAATTCATATTTTCAAGAGTTGAAAATTTAAGGCATGAATTTACATAACTAACTCATAAACTGCTCCTGATCATAGGATCATCACGAGGATGGTGATTGATCCAGAAGGTTGGTGTATGATCGCTTCTTAGGGTAGATGAGTCTTGAGTCTATGGTGTGGAGACATCAGAGTGAGAGTACAGGTATTCGTTGAGAACAAGAGTACTGAGCGTGACCACCTCGAGCAGTCATAAGGAAGTCTACCTTCTCATCGATGACTAGCTCGATGCTGCAGTTGAGTGTCTAGTTCTTTGACCTGAGGTGCATTGATGGTTCACCTTGAGTGTGTTATAGTTTGACTACACCATAACTCGATCTCCTAGCCATTCGAACCCTGAGGTGTATATTGGCTGTAGCATATCCATTGTAGAAACCAGATCACACCAAGATGGGATCTATCAACCTCGATAGATGAGAGGAGTAGTCCTATGATGATCGAAAGATCGAGTCCTTAAGCCCATGACCATGGCAGAGTGAAATAATGGAAAAGAGTTTTCCATTGGGTTTCACATCGGAGTCGGATCGATCGATTGATTCACATGACTGATGTTGGGTTTGACGAGTTCACCTTAACCCTAATTCAGTCGGGACTCATGATAGAGGAACTCAATCACATAGGTAGCTGCACCAAGAGGTTCATCTTCAGTTCTGATGGGTTGCCACCATACACTGCTAGGTGTCACTGGTGGATTTTGGGAGCAATTAGAATGATTTTGATGATCGATCATTCTAATTGTCTGAATCAGAAGAGTTCTGATCCATCGAAAGGAGTTTCGATGATGTCGATGATGAGATCATGACATATCTCATTACCATACAGAATTAAACCTAAGTAGGTCACACAAACAAGGGTTAGGGTCTGGATGTCATCAATTGGGCTACCCAATTGATTTGGATAAGATCCAATTAGGTTCAAGCAAATCGTGCTAGCACTCGATTGAGCCTAACTTTCTCCTCGTGTAATCTTTTCTGTCTCTACTGAGCCAAATATGATTTGGCTCATCCAGAGAACCTTGGAAAGATTTCTCTCAGTCTAATTGAAGCTTGTTCAGCTCAAAAAAGACTTATCTTAATTCATGAGACAAATTTAAGACAACGCCTACTAATTTCTAGCACCTGCCAATTTTATTTTAGGATATCTGTCAAAAGTGGACATATGGGTCTTAAACTGAAGAGGATTCATTGAAAAATTTTTGTAGAGTATCCACATGTCCAATCCACTTCAAATTAGGCACCATAATTAGATTATGGTGTGAGCTCAATTGGATTTAAGTGGGCACCCCAAATGGATAAGAACCAAAGAGTCCTGATAAACTTGGACTCTTTGGCGCCACCTTATTTGTGCTTATCCAATGTTGGCGCCAACATAGGAGAGAGCATGGAGATTCTTATCTAATGTGATCAGATGACATCACTCCACCAATCAAAATTTTTCCAAAATTTATTAGAATTTTTTGATTGGTCGAATGATGTGGCACTGCGCAGCATACAGGATCTATATAAACCCTGCTGCACCTGGGGTTAAGAGATAGAACTTGTTTTTATGAAAAAACCCATTAGCTTCCACCCCCTCCCCTCTTCTCTATATCCTCCCTACTCTCCTTTTCTCCTCTTCATGTCCAAGAAGTTGGATATTCATCTGGCAAAGGTACAAGGCGTGGTGATGCCTGGAACAGAAGGCTGCAGGACATCTTCGATAGGCTACTGCTCCAACTTCAGGAGTTCTGAAGTACTTCCAAATCAGATATTGATCTGATTTTTGGAGTGTAGAATTATGAGGAGAAGATGTTCCAAATCCTACTTAGTGGATACTAGTAGAGGCCAGGCACTTATGTTGCTACATCAGAAGCTCAGGCAGTGCTGCGATCATCTACAAGGTAATTAGATTACCTTTGAGGTATGTCTATATTTCTCATACTTTTAGATTTAATTTTAGATTTTAAATATCAGATAATAAAATTAGATTTAATAGACATTAGATCTGAAATAGTATAGGATAAAAAATTTTAATTTATTCCACCCCAGATTTGATGAAATCTGGAAGATCCTACACAGGAAGAAGATGGTTTTTTCCTTCAAGTGGTATCAGAGCCAGGTTGGTGGCTCTATTTTAGATCTATTTTAGATCTAATTTTAATTTTAATTTATCTGATATTAAATGATTTCAGATGTCACATTAGATATGATAGGATCTGAAATTAAAATATTTAAAATTAAATCTAAGAAGATCTAACATGCGTGAAATGCATAACTAGACTAGGATTAATTGAATCCATGAATAGTCTTAAGTTTTATATTTTAATAAGATTAAAATATAAATTAAATATAATTTATTTTTTTTTAATATTATAATTATTATAATCAGATCAAAAAATAAAAAATAAAATTTTAATTATTTCATAAAATTGATCTATTGCATGCCTAGACTAGTTGTAGAATTGTTCTAGTAACTTGTCTAGAATAATTTTTATTTTGAATAGTTTAATTTAAATTCTATTTTTTAGATATTACATATGATGTATCAGATCTGAAAGCATGTTAATTAGATTAATTTTTGATACATGAGATGTATGTGAAGCATGTATTAGTTAGATCTTAAATTATATATGTGATATGTTAATTTAGATCTAACTAGTTTTGTAGTTAAATTTATATTTTTGATTAAGGTGTTCTTCATGGCCGTCCGATCATAAGAACAAAGTAAGATTTTAAGACCCTCTCTTCCTATTCAATGGGGTGTTCATATGATGTGTAGGAGTGCCGCACATTTATCCTTAATCAGAAATCAAAACTTATTTTTCTGCAAAATCCTAGATCCTGAAACCTTAGGATTTGTTTTACATGCTTTGTTTATGAACCCAAACTTAATTAATGTATTGAGCTTATGAAATTAAGTTAGGTCTAAAATTGAGAATTTCAGATCTAAGACGTTTTCATAAGATTGGGTTCGGGCTTGGGTAGCTCAATTAGGTCTAGCGGTTGATCAAACCGAATCATGAGTTGGTTAGGTGGGATCATAAAAGCTAATAATTAACCAGCCTAATAGGATTAAGTCTGGGTCAAGGTCGAATCACATTTAGATGTGACTCGATCAAGTTAAGACCTAATTTGGCTCAGTGGTTAGAGCTTGGATTGTAAAATAACTCAATTAGTTCTGGTTCGATAATTTGGTGTCTAAGGTAAGTTGGGCAGATGTGACTGACTGATTTTTAATTAGGAGCTACTCGACTCGAATGCATTCTTGTCAAGTTAATGGCATATCCCTCCCACCGATCTCACTTACCTGGCCATATGTGTCGACCCAGTTCTGATTTGAGGTGGCTAACAATTCGAGCTGATCCATGCCACTAGGTTAGTCATAATTGTTATGACTATGTCAAGTCAAGTTTAAAGAGACCTAAATTAAATCTCTCTAAGAAAATATTAAGTCTAGATCTTCCACCATTGTGGATGTGTGGGCCCTTCCCGGGGTTGATTATTCTTGACTGGTTATAGTGGCTCAGTTGCACCGAAAAGATGCAACCATGTCCATTAGGCATTAGATGCTACGGATTAGAGGATGGGTTGGGCTCAATATTCCAGATACGGTGAGGGACGCAATCAGAAATCTAGTTCGTGCAAATGGTGGGTTTGGCTTAACTAAGGATTGGAGCAATATCTCGGATACGGTGAGCTTCATGAATTAGAGACCAAGTTTTGGATGCACCATGATTAGAGAATCATTGGACAAGAGTTGTCCACTCATCGGTTGACCCATCACCAATAACTTTTAGGTGAGGTGATGAGCCAGTCGGTGAGACTGCACCACCCACTAGAAATCACTAATCACGGAGATTTTCACATCTCTACTAAGAGAGTGTAGGAATCTAAGAAAATAGTGGGAGCCTAATTTGTTTAAAAATAAAAATCCTAAATAAATTGATTGAGTCTGATTACAAAATCTAACTAGAAATTTTTGACTCTTTACAGGAAACATGTCTGCCTCAAACCTCCTGACCAAAATTCTAGACACTCATAGACTGACTGGACCAAATTTTAAGGACTGGTTGAGGAACTACAGAATTATTCTGGGTTCCAAAAAATTGACTCATGTCTTGGACCAGGACCCACCTGCCATGCCAGCACATCCGACTGCTGAACAGAGAACGTCTCTGGAAAAGTGGATGGATGATGATAACAAAGCCAGGTACTACATGTTGGGTGCAATGTCTGATGATTTGCAGTGCCAACATGAAAATATTTTGACTACCCGCCAAATGTTGGCTGACCTACAAGAGTTGTTTGGTGAACAGAGTCGTGCGGCCAAGTATCAAGTCTGTCAAAGACTTTTTAAGGCCAAGATGCATGATGGTCAGTCAGTCCAAGATCATTGTTTGACAATGATCAAGGATCTTGAGGAGCTTGAGAAGCTCGATATCATCTTAGAAAAAGATTTTCAGATTGATGTGATCCTTCAATCTTTGTTCGATGCATATGGTCAGTTCATCATGAACTTCCATATGCATAAGATACAATGTACCTTGGCCGAGTTAATGAATATGCTGGTTATGGTTGAGCTTTCAATAAAAGGTTCAAAAGGCTCAGTTCTTATTGTGGAGCAGACTTCTTCCAAGAGAAAGTCTTTTGGAAAGAAAAAGAAGTCCGTGAAGAAGCAGAAGGTGGATGGCAAGAACAAGAAGACAGGACCAAAGAAGAAAGCTTCTGAAAAAGAAAAGTGTTTCCACTGTCAGTCAGAAGGCCATTGAAAGTGAAACGGTCCTCAGTACCTGGCCACCCTGAAGAACAAGAAGGATGGTCCTTTTGGAGGTATGCTCATTATCGAATCTAATCTTACGATTTCTTCTGCATCCAGTTGGGTGCTTGACTCTGGTTCTAGTGCTCATTTGTGCACTTCTATGCAAGATCTTGAGGAGTGCAGGAGGCTGAGGGATGGGAAGATGATCCTACGTGTCGAGAATGGAGCAAGAGTTGCTGCTGTGGCCGTAGGAACCTACCCTCTACGATTATCGTTAGGATTAGATTTAGTTTTAAGAGACTGTTATTATGTGCCTGCAGTAAGCAGGAATTTGATTTCTATTTCATGTTTAGCACAAGAAGGCTATGTGATTAGTTTTCATAAGGACCATTGTAACATATTTTATAAAAATAATAAAGTTGCAAATGGTTTTGTTATTAATGGTCTCTATCAATTACATGTTGATGTATCTATTTTTAATATTGAGGAAAATATGAATGTCATAGGAATTAAAAGGCCTAGAGATAGTCTAAATGATAAGTATTTGTGGCACTTAAGGCTAGGTCATATAGCAGAAGACAGGGTTAACAAATTAGAGAAATCTAGGCTACTGAGTCTGTTGACTTTCGAGTCATATCCAGTTTGTTAATCATACTTTCAAGGCAAAATGACCAAGCTCCCTTTTGTGGGACATGGAGAAAGAGCCACAGACCTACTTGCTCTAGTACATACGGATGTGTGATTTGATGTGCCGGCTAGAGGCAACTTTGTCTACTTCATTATCTTTACTGATGATATGTCTAGGTACGGGTATGTGTTTCTAATGAAACACAAGTCTGAAGCCTTTGAAAGGTTCAAAGAATTCAGACATGAGGTAGAAAAACAAACAAAAAAGGCCATTAAGGTTCTTCGATCAGATTGAGGAGGTGAATACCTTAGTCAGAAATTTCTAGACTATCTTAAGGACAATGGTATGTCTCTCAATGGACTCCACCTGGAATGCATCAACTCAATGGGGTTTCAGAATGGAGAAACCAGACCTATTAGATATGGTCCATTCCATGATGAGCTTCACAGACCTCCCAGAATTTTTTTGAGAACATTATCTCATGACAGCAATTTATGTATTGAATAGGATTCCCTCTAAAACTATTCCTACCACACCGTATGAGATATGGCATGGTAAGAAGCCAAGTCTGAATCATCTCAGAATTTGAGATTATCCGGCTCATGTAAAGAGATAGCAGACGGACAAGTTAGAGTTCAGGTCTTTTAGAGCTCGATTCATAGGATATCCTAAAAAGTCATTAGGATATTATTTTTATATTTTGGAAGACCACAATGTGATTGTGAGTCGAAATACTATTTTTCTTGAAAAACAGTTTATTCAAGATGGTGGCATCGAAAGAATAATTAAGCTCAAGGAGAATGTCTCCCAAAAGCAACGAGCTAAAGAACCTGAGGAACCTAATCAATCAGAACCAGTCCTAACACAACCTCTTCCATCTCGTAGATCGACTAGGGTTTTCAGTCCTCCTGAAAGGTATTTAGATACCATACAAGAGGATGTAGAGGAAATATTCCTAATGGGAAATGGGGTTCATGGTGATGATCCCAAGACCTATGATGAGGTGATATCAGATATCGACTCTGAGAAATGGTTAGAGGCAATGAGATCAGAAATTGACTCGATGCATTCAAATCAAGTCTAGACCTTGGTAGATCCACCTGAAGGTATTGTACCTATTGGGTGTAAATGGATCTTCAAGAGAAAGATAGGTGCAGATGGGAATGTGGAGATATTCAAGGCTAGGCTCGTAGCAAAAGGTTATAGTTAGCGCGAAGGTATTGACTATCAGGATACCTTCTTGCCCGTAGCCATGCTAAAATCCATCTGCACATTGCTTGCTGTTGCAGCCTATTTCGATTATGAAATATGACAGATGGATGCGAAAACGACATTCTTAAATGGATATCTTGAGGAAGATATCTATATGGAACAGCCGCTTGGTTTTACATCCAGTGATGATAATCACAAGGTCTGCAAACTGCAAAGGTCCATTTATGGACTTAAGCAAGTATCTCGGAGTTGGAATACTCATTTCAATGATGTGATCAAAATATTTGGTTTCATCAAGAACGAGGAGGAACCATGTGTGTTCAAAAAGGTCAGTGGGAGTGCAGTTGTCTTCCTCGTATTGTACATGGATGACATCCTCCTAATTGGGAATGATATTTTCATGTTGACCTCAGTCAAAGTATGGTTGTCTAAGAAGTTCTTTATGAAAGATCTAGGAGAGGCATCCTTTATACTGGGTATTAAGGTCTATAGAGATAGACCAAATAGGATGCTGGGACTTTCACAGAAGATGTACATAGAGGAGGTGCTAAAAAGGTTTAGCATGGATAACTCCAAAAGAGGTTTATTGCCTTTTAGACATGTCATTCATCTCCCCAAGAAGATGTGCCCTAGCACACCTGAGGAGATTGAACACATGAGCAAGATCCCTTATGCTTCGGCAATAGGGAGCCTCATGTATGCCATGCTATGTACATGACCTGATATAGCCTATGCTGTGAGTATCACAAGCAGATATCAGTCGAATCCAGGCAAAGAGCACTGGACTTCTGTGAAATGTATCCTTAAGTACTTGAGAAGGACTAAGGATATGTTTCTAGTCTTTGGGAATGGAGAACTCTAGATTCAGAAATTTATAGACTCAGACTTTATGTCTGATATAGATGATCGAATGTCAACATCTGGAAGTCTGTTCATTTGCAATGATGGTGCAGTTAGCTGGAAGAGTTTCAAAAAAATGATAATTGCAGATTCCACCATGGAGGCAGAGTATATTGCTGCATTAGAAGGTGCAAAGGAGGCATTCTGGTACAAGAAATTTGCCGCAGAGCTTGGAGTGATGTCATCAGATGCCATCCCTCTTTACTGCGACAATAATGGTGCCATAGCCCTAGCTAAGGAGTCAAGGTCTCACCAGAAGTCCAAGCACATCGAGCGGCGATTCCATCTAATCCATGATTACCTCGAAAAAGGTTATGTCGAGGTCAAGAGAGTTGACTCCACAGACAATGTGACAGACCTGCTGACTAAGCCATTGGGCCAACAGAAGATCGAAGCCCAGCTTAAGAAGATGGGACTTAGATATGTAGCCAATTGGCATTAGGTCAAGTGGGAGTTTGTTAGATGTGTGTCCTAGATACCAGATCGGCTGACACATTCCTGTACAGAACTAAGGGCAAATTTATAATTTTGACTATAAATGAATAAAAGGGTTATTCTTTTATCACATTGTGTACATTGTGTCTGTGATACATCCTTTGAGTTAGTGAAAATGTAAATTCATATTTTCAAGAGTTGAAAATTTAAGGCATGAATTTACATAACTAACTCATAACTGCTCCTGACCATAGGATCATTACGAGGATGGTGATTGATCCGGAAGGTTGGTGTACGATCGCTTCCTTAGAATAGATGAGTCTTGAGTCTACGGTGTGGAGACACCAGAGCGAGAGTATAGATATTCATTGAGAATGAGAGTACTGAGCGTGACCACCTCGAGCAATCATAAGGATGTCTACCTTCTCGTCGATGACTAGCTCGATGCTGCAGTTGTGTGTCTAGTTCTTTGACCTGAGGTGCATCGACGGTTCACCTTAAGTGTGTTATTGTTTGACTACACCATAACTCGATCTCCTAGCCATTCGGAATCCTGAGGTGTATGTTGGTTGTAGCATATCCATTATAGGAACCAGATCGTACCAAGATGGGATCTATCAACCTCGGTAGATGAGAGGAGTAGTCCTATGATGATCGAAAGATCGAGTCCTTAAGTCCATGGCCATGGCAGAGTGAAATTGTTGCCCAGCTATGCAACCCAAGAGGGGGGGGGGTGAATTGGGTTTCTAAAAATTTTAAGCCCAACTGATTACTTATGAAGAACAAAACAAAGACTTTAAATCAATATTAATTACCTAAAGCAGTATTGCAAGGATATAATAAGAAATAAGATAAAGCAATAAAGCACACCACAAATATAAGGATTTATAGTGGTTCGGTGCTAACCTTGCACCTACATCCACTCCCCAAGATCCTACTTGGGAATTTCAATCCACTATCCTTTGTATTCAACCCGAATACAAAACGTCGGAAACTCCGACACTAGCTATCCCAAGCTAGAACACTTGTTTCCCGGGTATAAGTAAACCCAAAACACTCCGATTTCAGGTTCGGATCAACCTTTCCTTGTTTTGGAAATCCTCCAAAAACAAGAACAAAAACTCACAAAGAGTTAGAAAATTTTGAGCACAGATTAATACAATAACAGCTCCTTAAATGAGCGAATATAACAATAAAAGCTTTACTCAAATGAAGAACCCCTTTTTCAGATTTTCTCAAAGTGGATGAACGCTTGAATGCTTGAGAAGAGGTTGATTGTTGATTGAAGATCTCTTGAAAGCTTTGAACAATCTCTAGATCAAGGTTGAAACAATAGGCGTGAAGAATTCTCTCCTTGAAAGATCTTGCTTTTCTCTTTCACAATCTCTCTGGTATATTGTGGATCCTCTCTCTTTTTCTTTTTGGATTTTTCGTTGATCTCAGGCTTTTTCGTGCAAATTTCGGATCCTTTCTTCTATTCTTCTCTTCTTCTTGTTTTCACGTTTGATCCGCTATTTAATCTGCAATTTCTTTCACCATTTAAAGCATTTTATGACATTAGAAGCAAGAGAAAACAATTTAGGTAGATAAAGAGCCGTTAGAGGATTTTTAGGAAGCATAAATGGCAATTAAAACGGGCAAAAAAATAGCCGTTGCTGACATTTCCCGTCGCAGGGGTCGACTCATGAGTCGACTCATGCTTCAGGGGTCGACTCATGAGTCGACCTCTGTTGCAAAAACCAGAGAATGCGTTTCTGGAAATTCTTGGCTCAAATTAGCAGGGGTCGACTCATGAGTCGACTCATGCCTTGTGGGTCGACTCATGAGTCGACTCACAGGTCGTGCCAAGCCAGAAAACTAGCATGCCAAGGAGAATTTTTGCGTGCCAATCAGCTCACAGTGCCATGAGTTGACTCATGAGTCGACTCATGCACTTCAAACCTTCATAACTTCAAAAATATAAGTCCAAACACAATGAAATTTTCACCAGTAGATTTCAAATCATTTGTTCTACCAAATGGTACTATCAATTCAGGATTTTAGTGAAATTATGATTTTGCCCTTGAAGACCATAAGGACTTTTTCATTTTAAAATTATTTGTATCCCTTCAATCTGCTTTGTAATCATCAAAATCAATCTAGGAGCAACAATCTCCTCCTTTTTGATGATGACAAAATATTTGAACAAAAATATTTATGTTAATGCATTAATTTCAAAAGAATCCATTATAGGTGTATATGCTTGAAAAGAGTATGATTCTTTTGGCATGTAATATAAATGCAAAAATAGTTTGTCCATTTTCTTAAAGATTTGAAAAGGGTATTGGATCATTTTGAGTTTAAGATATATCAGAGCAAGAGAAGATAAATAAATTTTGCAATGTATCAGAGTAAGAAAAATAATTTTTACAATGATATCAGAAAAGATTTTACAATGTATCAGAGCAAAAAATTTTATAATATATCAGAGAAAATTTCACACTGTATTAGAGCAAATGTCAGAGAAAATTTTACACTGTATCAGAGCAAATGTTATAATATATCAGAGAAACTTTCTCACTGTATCAGATCAAATGTTATAATTTATCAGAGAAACCTTCACACTGTATCAGAGCAAATTTTATCATGTATCAGAGCAAGTTAAAAGAAATTTTAGGGTGTATCAGAGTAAAACAAATTTCTTAAGATGTATCAAGGTGAATAAAATTTCAAAAGATGTATCAGAGCAAGTTTGAATTTTGAAATATATCAGAGCAAAAAAAATACTTATTTGCATTGTACTTATGATTTTGCTTTTGATGGATGGCTTTAAGTTCTGTCTGATACCAAATTTCTCAAGATTTTGTTTAATCTTTCAATCCTTGTTTTTGTTTAATTTCTCCAATATTTATTTTAATCTTCCAATCTTTATTTTGTTTAATTTCTCCAATATTTGTTTTAATCTTCCAATCTTTGTTTTTGTTTAATTTCTCCAATATTTGTTTTAATCTTCCAATCTTTGTTTTTGTTTAATTTCTCCAATATTTGTTTTAATCTTCCAATCTTTGTTTTTGTTTAATTTCTCCAATATTTGTTTTAATCTTCCAATCTTTGTTTTTGTTTAATTTCTCCCCCTTTTTCTCATAATTTAGGGTTTTGCTTTTTGTCTAATTTCAATTTTTATTTTTGTTTAATTTCTCCCCCTTTTTGACATCATCAAACATAGTTAACTCTTCCTTTTTCTGAAACATTCTTTAATTTCTTCCCCTTTAGAGTTTTTCACAGATGTTTGCTCCCCCTTAATATAGCAATTATCAACAGCAAACAACAACAAGGAGAAGACAATATTTCAACAAGAAGAAAATATATAACCAAAATATGATCATTACAAAGAGGTAGAAATATAGGTAAAAGATGATTCCATTAATATCATAATTGTTTCAATACATAGTTCTTGAAAATAAAATTCAACCAGCTAATTGTCAATACATGGCCTCAAGGTATAGATCCTAGAACAAGATACTAACTCCTAGGACCTAGTAAAGATCAAGATAAGTCAATGATCGGAGTCATCAGATATAGGGTGAGGAGATGATGGATCAGAAGTGCGTCCTCTACCCCGTCTGCCTCTGCCACGAGTAGGAGGGCGAGATGAACTGGGTGGCTGAGAATGCTGAGATGCTAGGGCTGATACCATGAGTCTGATAGAATCAAGTACGTTCAGTGCTTTGGAAATAGATTGAAGTAGAGCAGTGAACTGGGTGGTAGCATGCTCACTCGATCCTCGGATCTCTTTCCTCAGTAGCTCATATCCACCTTCTAGTGCTCCTCTGAGCCTGCCAGCCTCTGCAGTGAGGTCTGTGACCTCAATAGTAGACTCCTGTGGCTGGGGATGGGCCAATGCAAGGACTTGCCCCTGCAAGTCAAGAACTCTGCCAGTAAGTCTCCAGACTGTGTCCTCAAACTGCTGGATCCTGACGGACTGATCTGAAATCATCTGAAATACAGTGGAGATGTGGGGAGTAATGGTCTGATCAGAAGAAGTGGCACCAGGTGCAAAAGAAGTACTACCCCACTGGCTAGACAGCAAAGAAGCCACACGCTGTGAAATATGATCGATCTGATCGTCAGCCAGTCTGAACTCTGAATGAGGTGCTCTGCTCTCTGGCTGAAACACTGGTGTGGGCATCCTAGTAAACTCAGAAGGGCCAGCCTCAGTATCAGGAATGAACTGGGTATCTGGTAAAGCTGCCCTGAAGTCATGTACAGGAGAAGATGGAACTTCTTCTTCTACTCTGCCTTCAGTTCTGTCTTCAGCTCTTTCCTCAACTCTCTCCTCAGTTCTTTCTTCAGAGCCCTTGATCCAACCACCAACAGTCTTTGTAATTCCCATTCGGTGCAGGCTGTGTTGGTTGAAAGTGTCCACATGTGAGAGCTTGGTAGGTGTCTCCCCTTCACAGCTAACTCCAAACCTCCTAAATACTCTAGTAAGGGCCATACCATAAGGCAAGTGTGCCTTGGATTTGTTCAAAGTTTCTCTCATGGCCTCTATCATAAGTGCAGGGAGGTTCAGGGGGGTCTGAGTGATGATATGAAACATGACACATACATCTCTGCCAGACAGTAAGTCATGTCTACCACTCCTAGGAAAGAAGAGTTTTGTTACAATCTGATGCAGGACCCTCATCTCAATGGATAATAGCTTTGCTTCCAGTTTGTTTAAACTTCCTGAAAAAGCTTCTCCTAAGATAATTCTGATCCCTTCTTCTTTAATTGAGAGTTCCATATATGAGTATCCTTCACTAGGCAACTGAAGTATATCTCCCAATATCCTAGAATCCAAGCATATGTCAATCCCTTTGACTGTTGAAGTCACTGACCCGTTTCCATAATGTAGGTTCTGGTAGAACTCTCTAACAAGGTCAACATAGGTGACTTCCTTAAGAGAGCAATAGAGTTTCCATCCTTGATTTTTGATCTTGGTAGCAAAAGTAAAGCCTTCTTTCTCAAAGAACCGAAAATCTATGTTTTTTCCGGTTTCTACTTTTCTATCAGAAAGAGGATTCACACTGGGGCTTATGGAGGATTGAGAGAGACCTTGAGCAGGTACTGAAATTGGATCGGGAACACTGGAAGACTGAGCATGTCTTTTCTTTCGGACAATTTCCTCAGGCTCACGGATTGATTTCCTTCTTTGGGGAAGTTTCATCTTTGGAGCCATATCCAATAAAATAGCAGACAAGAAGACTTGAATTGAGAGGAGGAGGGATCACAAGAGAGTAAAGAGGAATTTTAGTGAAGAAAGGAAGTGGATTTTGGAAGTTCGGTGAAGTGCTAGGGCACGTTCAAACCGCGCCAAGCAAAGCGAGAAAGCACGAGAAATCTCTTTTCCAAGGAGGTGATTTTTGGTAGAGAGTAGGAGGAAGAATTGCCTCAGAATTGATCCTTGGATTTGGAGCAAGAAGAGTTGGAGAAGATGGCTTTTGGAAGAAGAACGATGGGAAGATGAGTCGTCTCACAAACAGGGTTCCCGTTTAAAAACAATGAGCCCGTGGGAAGTTTGTGGGATTTACAAGTTTGCCATTGAGTCGACTCATGGGGGTCGACTCATGAAGTTCAGAAATTCAGAAAAAATGCAAATAAATTCCAGAAAAATTTGAAATTTTGGGAGAAGGAATTTTGCTCAATGATAAGTTTTTAGAGTGATAAATCTGAGCTTTTGGGATCAGGATAGATGTTGAAAATTGAGCTCTAAGATTTTTGACATCTATTCTTTGGAAATTGAGAAATTTCAGACAAATGGATCTAGAATTCCTAGATTTCTCCTAATTTCACAGAATCTATCCTCACTAAGGGCCTTTGTAAAGATATCGGCTAATTGATTTTCAGTGCAAACATATTCAAGAATTATATTTTTGTTTTGAATATGTTCTCTTATAAAATGATGTCTTATTTCAATATGTTTAGATCTTGAGTGTTGAATTAGATTTTTAGATAGATTTATGGCACTTGTATTATCACATTTTATTGGTGTTTCATTAAGTTTGATTCCAAAATCTTCGAGTTGTTGCTTAATCCACAAGATTTGAGCACAACAACTTCCGGCTGCAATGTATTCGGCTTCAGCCGTAGACAGTGCCACCGAATTTTGTTTCTTGCTAAACCATGAGATTAGGTTTACTCCAAGAAATTGACAAGTTCCACTTGTGCTTTTTCTATCTAATTTACATCCAGCAAAATCAGCATCTGAATATCCTAACAAATTAATTTGTGAGTCTTTAGAGTACCATAATCCTATAGTTTGTGTACCATTTAAGTATCTAAGGATTCTTTTAACAGCATTCAAATGAGATTCCTTAGGATTAGATTGATATCTTGCACATAAGCAAACACTAAACATGATATCAGGCCTACTTGCAGTTAAATACAATAATGAGCCAATCATACCTCTATAGTATTTTAAGTCTACGCTTTTACCTTCATCATCCTTGTCAAGCTTACTTGAGGGACTCATTGGTGTGCCAATTGGTTTGCAGTTCTCCATTCCAAATCTTTTGAGTAGTTCCTTGGTGTACTTGCTTTGGGTGATGGAGATTCCCTCTTTTGATTGTTTGATTTGGAGTCCGAGGAAGAAGGTGAGTTCTCCCATCATGCTCATCTCGAACTCTCCCTGCATAAGCTTAGCAAAGTCTTGACAAAGGGATTCATTAGTAGACCCAAAAATTATGTCATCAACATAAATTTGTATAATTAGCATATCATTTTGGTTTCTTTTAATAAATAGGGTTGTATCTACATTGCCTCTTGAGAAACCATTATTTAGTAGAAATTTGCTTAGCCTTTCATACCATGCTCTAGGTGCTTGTTTTAGACCATATAAAGCTTTATTTAATCTAAAGACATGATTGGAAAAAGCATGATTTTCAAATCCAGGGGGTTGTTCTACATATACTTTTTCAGAAATATATCCATTTAAAAATGCACTTTTAACATCCATTTGAAATAATTTAAATTTCATAAAGCAAGCATATGCAAGTAGAAGTCTAATAGCTTCTAATCTAGCAACAGGTGCAAAGGTTTCATCAAAATCAATTCCTTCTTCTTGATTATATCCCTTAGCAACCAGTCTTGCTTTATTTCTAATTACATTTCCATGCTCATCTAATTTGTTTCTAAAGACCCACTTTGTACCAATTATTGAATAATCTTTAGGTCTTTTCACTAAGGTCCAAACATTATTTCTTTCAAATTGATTAAGTTCTTCTTGCATAGCATTAATCCAGTTATGATCATTTTCAGCTTCTTCAAAAGTTTTAGGTTCAAGTTGAGATACAAATGCACAATGATTAAGTACATCTCTAAGTGAAGAACGGGTTTTTACCCCATGCATAGGATCACCAATTATTAACTCCTTAGAGTGGTTGTGAACATACCTCCATTCCTTGGGTAAGTCATTTGTACCTTGAGGTTGTTCTTGAATTTCTTCACCTTTCTCATTTTGTTTGTCTTCTTGATCCTTGTCTTCTGGAGTTGCTGAGTCTTTCAGAGTGATCTCTTTCATACCTTCTATTAGTAGATCTGCATCATCAACACCCTCATTCTTCCTTGAAGGAAGATCGTTAGATTCATCAAAGACAACATGTATGGACTCCTCAACTACTAAAGTTCTTTTGTTGAACACTCTAAATGTTTTACTAGTGGAGGAGTAACCTAGAAAGATTGCTTCATCTGATTTTGCATCAAATTTACCAAGTTTTTCTTTTTCATTATTTAATACAAAACATCGGCAACCAAAGACATGAAAATATGCAATATTTGGTTTTCTTCCTTTCCAAAGTTCATAGGGGGTTTTCTTTAAAAATTATCTAATTAAAGCACGATTCAAAATGTAACATGCTGTGTTAATAGCTTCTGCCCAAAAATATCTTGGAAGGTTGCTTTCACAAAGCATAGTACGGGCCATTTCTTCTAAGGTTCTGTTTTTCCTTTCTACTACCCCATTCTGTTGGGGTGTCCTAGGAGCAGAAAAGTTATGGCCAATTCCATTTTCATCACAAAAATTTTCAAAGTCATGATTTTCAAATTCTGTTCCATGATCACTTCTAATATTTTGAATTGAAAACCCTTTTTCATTAGTGACTTTTCGATGAAATTTCGTGAAAATTTGAAAAGTTTCATTTTTGTGAGCTAAAAAGAAAACTCAAGTAAAACGAGAATAATCATCTATAATTACAAAGCCACATCGTTTTCCTACTAGACTGGTGGTTCTTGTTGGTCCAAATAAATCCATATGTAAGAGCTCTAAAGGTCTAGAAGTTGAAACAGTGTTTTTGGATTTGAATGATACTCTAGTTTGTTTACCTAATTGGCATGCATCACAAATTCTATCCTTTTCAAAATTCAGTTTTGGCAAACCGAGAACTAAATCCTTTTTAATTAATTTTGAAAGAGAATGCATGCTAATATGTGCAAGTCTACGATGCCACAGCCAACTAGTCTCATTTATTTTAGCATTTAAAGAAACTAGGCATTGCATGTCTAATTTAGTTAAATCATTCAAGTCTACCATATAAACATTGCCATGCCTATGTCCTATAAATTTAATGCCATCGTTAATAGGACTCATCACAATGCAAACAGATGATTCAAAACTTACTTTATACCCTTTATCACAGAATTGACTAATGCTAAGTAAGTTATGCTTTAAACCTTTAACTAATAAAATATTCTCAATGTATTTGGAGGGAGTGATACCAATGTTACCTATCCCGATGATCTTTTCTTTGCCATTATCTCCAAAGGTGACCATCCCTCCATCCTTAGCATCAAGCGTGATGAATTGTGATTCATCACCAGTCATGTGTCTCGAGCATCCACTGTCAAGATACCATTTTCTGTTTCCTTCTTGGGATGCTAGACACACCTGCAAGCAAAGGTCACGTTTCTGTCTTAGGTACCCAAGCTTTCTTGGGTCCTTTCAGGTTAGTCAGAATGGTTCCTTTTGGAACCCATATATTCTTTGTGTTTGCATATTTGTTAATAAAACATGAGTATGATTTATGTCCTATTCTTCCACATTTAAAACAAGTAATATTTGTAGACTTATTACTTGAATAACTTACATAAATATCCTTCAGAAATTTTTGTTTCTTCAGGGGTTTATAACCAAGTCCAGCCTTATCATATATAGCTTTCTGATTTTCAAGGATCATATTTAGTTTGTTTGAACTTAAGGTGAACTTATCTACTATAGATTTCAGCTTGTTCATTTCATCCTTTAAGTTTTGATTTTCTTGAATCAAGGTGAATTTTTCAATTGAAAGATTTTCAGCTTGTTTCACTAAGGACTGATTTTCCAATTTTAGCTCTTTGTTTTTCTTCCTTAGTTTCTTTAATTCATCAATTGAATCATAGAGAGCTTCATGCAATTCTTCAAAAGTAAATTCACTAGTGGATTCAGAAGTTACCTCATTTTCATGTGCCATCAGGCACAGATTGGCTTGTTCTGTTGAGGTTTCCTCATCGGAGCTTGAGTCATCACTCGCACTCCAGGTCGCCATCATTGCCTTCTTTTTGAACTTCTTTGGACCTTTCTTCAATTGTGGACATTCGGATCTGAAATGTCCTGGCTTCTTGCACTCGTAGCATATAGGGGGTTGATCTTTCTCCTTTTCTTTGCTTTGATCCCCTTTTGTGAATTTCTTTCTCATCCCCTGTTTCCTTTTTCTTAGAAACTTCTTAAATTTCCGGATGATGAGAGCCATCTCTTCATCCTGATCTTCATCTTCAGAGTCATCCGTTTCATAATCAGGCGAAGTTGTGGATTTGAGGGCAATGGTTCTTTTCTTTTTGACTTCATCCTCTTGATGTTGCTTCATGCTAAGTTCATGAGTCATCAAGGATCCAAGAAGCTCTTCTAGAGGTAGAGTGTTCAAGTCCTTTGCTTCTTGGATGGCAGTCACCTTGGCTTCCCAAGTTCTTGGCAGTGACCTGAGAATCTTCCTTACAAGTTCACTGTTAGTATAAGATTTGTCAAGACTCTTTAAACCATTGATTATATCAGTAAAACGAGTAAACATAACAGTTATGGATTCATCATGCTCTATTTTGAACAATTCATATTTATGTACAAGCATGTTTATTTTAGACTCTTTTACTTGATTTGTTCCCTCATGGGTGACTTCTAACCTATTCCATATTTCTTTAGCAGATGCACAAGTAGAAATACGATTAAATTCACTTGCATCTAGTGCACAATAAAGAACATTCATGGCTTTGGCATTTAATTGTGCCAATTTCTTGTCAACCTCATCCCATTCTTTCTCGGGTTTGGTTGCCTCCTCACCATCTATAATCTTGGTGGGTGTGTGAGGACCTTTCACTATGATACTCCACATATCATAGTCGAGTGCTTGTATAAAAATCTTCATCCGAGCTTTCCAATAGGTGTAATTAGACCCATTGAAAAGTGGAGGTCGGTTTGTAGATTGCCCCTCGGCTAGAGAAGTACCAACATGGGTTGCCATAGATCTTTGGCTCTTTGATTATTAGATCAAAGAAGGGCTAGAGCACCGGCTCTGATACCACTTGTTGCCCAGCTATGCAACCCAAGAGGGGGGGGGTGAATTGGGTTTCTAAAAATTTTAAGCCCAACTGATTACTTATGAAGAACAAAACAAAGACTTTAAATCAATATTAATTACCTAAAGCAGTATTGCAAGGATATAATAAAGAAATAAGATAAAGCAATAAAGCACACCACAAACACAAGGATTTATAGTGGTTCGGTGCTAACCTTGCACCTACATCCACTCCCCAAGATCCTACTTGGGAATTTCAATCCACTATCCTTTGTATTCAACCCGAATACAAAATGTCGGAAACTCCGACACTAGCTATCCCAAGCTAGAACACTTGTTTCTTGGGTACAAGTAAACCCAAAACACTCCGATTTCAGGTTTGGATCAACCTTTTCTTGTTTTGGAAATCCTCCAAAAATAAGAACAAAAACTCACAAAGAGTTAGAAAATTTTGAGCACAGATTAATACAATAACAGCTCCTTAAATGAGCGAATATAACAATAAAAGCTTTACTCAAATGAAGAACCTCTTTTTTAGATTTTCTCAAAGTGGATGAACGCTTGAATGCTTGAGAAGAGGTTGATTGTTGATTGAAGATCTCTTGAAAGCTTTGAACAATCTCTAGATCAAGGTTGAAACAATAGGCGTGAAGAATTCTCTCCTTGAAAGATCTTGCTTTTCTCTTTCACAATCTCTCTGGTATATTGTGGATCCTCTCTCTTTTTCTTTTTGGATTTTTCGTTGATCTCAGGCTTTTTCGTGCAAATTTCGGATCCTTTCTTCTATTCTTCTCTTCTTCTTGTTTTCACGTTTGATCCGCTATTTAATCTGTAATTTCTTTCACCATTTAAAGCATTTTATGACATTAGAAGCAAGAGAAAACAATTTAGGTAGATAAAGAGCCGTTAGAGGATTTTTAGGAAGCATAAATGGCAATTAAAACGGGAAAAAAAATAGCCGTTGCTGACATTTCCCGTCGCAGGGGTCGACTCATGAGTCGACTCATGCTTCAGGGGTCGACTCATGAGTCGACCTCTGTTGCAAAAACCAGAGAATGCGTTTCTGGAAATTCTTGGCTCAAATTAGCAGGGGTCGACTCATGAGTCGACTCATGCCTTGTGGGTCGACTCATGAGTCGACTCATGCCTTGTGGGTCGACTCATGAGTCGACTCACAGGTCGTGCCAAGCCAAAAAACTAGCGTGCCAAGGAGAATTTTTGCGTGCCAATCAGCTCACAGTGCCATGAGTTGACTCATGAGTCGACTCATGCACTTCAAACCTTCATAACTTCAAAAATATAAGTCCAAACACAATGAAATTTTTACCAATAGATTTCAAATCATTTGTTCTACCAAATGGTACTATCAATTCAGGATTTTAGTGAAATTATGATTTTGCCCTTGAAGACCATAAGGACTTTTTCATTTTAAAATTATTTGTATCCCTTCAATCTGCTTTGTAATCATCAAAATCAATCTAGGAGCAACAGAAATAATGGAAAGAAGTTTTCCATTGGGTTTCACATCGGACTCGGATTGAACGATTGATTCATATGATTGATGTTGGGTTTGACAAGTTCACCTTAACCCTAATTTAGTCGGGACACATGATAGAGGAATTCAATCACATAGGTAGCTGCACCAAAAGGTTCATCTTCAGTTCTGATGGGTTGCCACCATATACTGCTAGGTGTCACTGGTGGATTTTGGGAGCAATTAGAATGATTTTGATGATCGATCATTCTAATTGTCTGAATCAGAAGAGTTCTAGTCCATCGAAAGGAGTTTCGATGATGTCGATGATGAGATCATGACATGTCTCATTACTATACAGAATTAAACCTAACTAGGTCACACAAATAAGGGTTAGGGTCTGGATGTCATCAATTGGGCTACCCCAATTGATTTGGATAAGATCCAATTAGGATCAAAGAAATCGTGCTAGCACTCGATTGAGCCTAACTTTCTCCTCATGTAATCTTTTCTGTCTCTACTGAGCCAAATGTGATCTGGCTCATCCAGAGAACCTTGGAAAGCTTTCTCTCAGTCTAATTGAAGCTTGTCCAGCTTAGAAAAGGCTTGTCTTAATTCATGAGATAAATTTAAGACAACACCTGCTAATTTCTAGCACCTGTCAATTTCATTTTAGGACATCTGTCAAAAGTTGACATATGGGTCTTAAACTGAAGAGGATTCATTGGAAGATTTTTATGGAGTGTCCACATGTCCAAACTACTTCAAATTGGAAGCCATAATTAGATTATGGTGTGAGCCTAATTGGATTTAAGTGGGCACCCCAAATGGATAAGAACCAAAGAGTCTTGATAAACTTGGACTCTTTGGCACCACCTTATTAGTGCTTATCCAATGTTGGTGCCAACATAGGAGAGAGCATGGGGATTCTTATCTGATGTGATCAGATGACATCACTCCACCTGTTGGTGCAAAAATTCGCTTGCGCCGGAGAAGCTGGAGTCGAGGAAGTCGCGGTCGCCGTCGGGACCTGTAAAGGAAGTCTAAACCGGAGGTGGGGTTGCTCCGACAAGACCCTCCGACGCTCAAGTCAGTTCTCTGCCTCAACAAGAATGGAGTGCTTGAACAGAGAATTTAGCAGAGTTTTTAGATAAAAAAGATGAGAGCTTAGAGAATAACGTATCTGGGGTCCTCCTTTTTATAGGCGGAGGGTGCCACAGACTGATAGCGACGTTCGTAACCGTCTGGTAGTGGGCCACCCATAGTCAGGAGGAATTTATTGCGAAGGGTAGTGGAGCGGAATCGTGGCTATCGTCGTAGCTCGCCACATGGAATCAGTTGTGAGGAGTGGAACGGCATCCGCTGTCGTGACTCATCTGGGGGTGGTGGAATTGCACAGGATCCGCCGCAGGGAGTGGAGCAGAATCATGGCCGTTAATATAGCCTGTCAGGGAGTGATGAGGTCGCGTAGGGTCCGTCGCAGGGAGTGGAGCAGAGTCATGGCCGTTATTGTGGCCCGCCAGTGGGTCCAGCATTGTCGGTCGGAGCTTGGTTGGGGTCAGTAGCGAGGTTCGGCACCCGTAGGAGTCCGGACGAAGTCTGTCTGCAGCCGTTGGAGCCGAGGATGAAGCCCGGCTCCCGTAGGAGTCCGGGCGGAGTCTTCCTGCAATTGAAGTTAAAGGCTAAGTCTGGCTCTCGTAGGAGACCGGACAAGGCTTACCGACAGCTGATGTTGAGGACGGAGCCCGGCTCCTGTAGGAATCCAGGCGGAGTCTACTTGCGGTTGAAATTGTTGGCGGAGTCCGGCTCCCGTAGGAGTCCGGACGAACCTTACCGACGGTTGACGTTGGCGACGAAGCTCGGCTCCCGTAGGAGTCCGGGCGGACCTCCTGGAGCCGATTCTGCTGAGGACTTCGGCTGTGGGTATTTTATACCCAACACCAGTCCCCCTACTTCCGAGTTTGAATTTCGAACGAAGGAAGTACAGAGAGAGATGGGCACAGGCGAAGCCGTCCCTTCGAATCCTGCGCACTGCCGCCCCCAGATATTTTGGCATTAAATGTGCGCATGCTGGAGTCTTTTCGGATCGGGGCGATACGAAGCGACCCTTCGAAATTCTCGTCGGTACACTGGCCTAGGTACGATGCCATAATGGCCCTGCTGATTCATCAGCCACTTTTAGCCGCCTGCCGGGGGGAGTGGGATACGTGCCAGGTGTGGACTGGCTTGGGGGGATTCGCGATCATTATGGTGCCGGATCCAGGGTCTATTTAAACCCGTCCTCCCACCTTTAGGTGCCCTATTCCATTCCAGAGTTTCGACCAGTGTCTGCCTTCTCTTTGAGATCCCTGTTTAAGTGGGCATCTTCTCGAGCCGTAGGTGTCTTCCAAATCATCTCTGTCTTCATCCCTCTGGTCCCTCTGAGCAATATAGGTTAGTTCCAGCACCTTCAACCTTCTTTCCACCACCTAGGGACTTCTTCTCTGTCATTATTTTTTGCGTCCCTCCGAGTTAGTTTCCTGTGGCCTCTCGCCCCCCCTTCTGTCCGTCTTCTTAGGGACCTTTAGAGCCCTCCTTCAAAACTACTCGAAATGTCTTCTGGCTCTTCTGCTCCTGCAGTTCTGAGAGCTCTTCCGCCTCAAACCCCCAGGTCCCCAGCTCTGTAGACGAACATGCGTCTGGGGCTGGGCTCCGCCCGTTTTTCGCGTCGGGCACCATTCCATGTTCCCTGACCTCGGAGGAACTCCTTCTGATAAGGGTTCAGTACGGAGTTCCTCCGGAGTACGACCTGGAGCTGCCTGGCCCTTCTGACCGGGCCACACTCCCCCTTCCGATCGTTTTTGTCTGTACCAGGAAGCGTTCCGTGCCGGACTCCGGCTTCCGCTTCCTTCCTTTGTTGTTGCCCTCTTCCGCTTCTTAGACATCTCCTTGGCTTCCGTGGCCCCGAATTCTTTTAGGTTCTTGATAGGATTTCTCTCCCTCTGCCACGTAGTCGAGGTCCAACCATCCCTCTCCTTATTTAGGCACTTCTGTACCTTCAAGCGCCATCCTTCGGTGAAGGACTGGTGGTACTTCTCCCCCCAGTTCGGCAAGAAGGGGTTGCTGAAAGGTGCCCCTTCTTCGATCCACAATTGGAAGGAAAAATACCTCTTCGTCCACTGCCCGACCCTGAGACTGGGCCTGCCCCCTTGGGGCTCTCTGAGGGATTCTGTCCACCGGGCCCCCAGCCTGGGGGAGGACGACCTCCAGGCTGCCCGAAAGCTTCTAGCTTATTCCGCTCCTTCCCTTCCCAATCTTCTGAGGGAGCAGTTTCTTTTCAACATCGGCCTGAGTCCCCAGGATCCAGCGAGTATTCATCTTTTACCTTATCTTCTCTTTCATGCCTTTCTTCTCTTCTTCTCTTTTTCTCCTCTGTTTCTTTCTTTCTTTCCCTTTCTTCTTTTCTTCTCTCTCTCTTTTTTTTTTTTTTTTTCGACCTTTGACTCTTAATTGATTGGTTTGCTTCTTTTTCTTCTTTCCTTTTCTCTTTCTCTTTCTTTTTTTCTTTTTTTTTCTTTTTTTTTTTTTTTTTTTAGGAATGGACGTCGAAGCAGCACGGATGCTTGCCAGGGGCCTTAGGGCCCACAAGAGAAAGGGTGCCGCGACCTCCGGATCGGCGAAGAGGGCCAGGGCGGAGGAGTCGAGCCTGGCTGCACCCGTCCAGGCGGCCCCGACCATCGACATTCCCTCGGATGCCGAGCCAACGGCTCCCCGGGCCTCCTCGAGGAGCCGCCGATCGGGGCCCCCATTTGGGGGTCCGCTCCACGGAGGTGCCCATAGCCGAGAGGAAAAGAAGGAAATCGGTGGCCCGCAGGGCGAGTAACCGCCGAACTACTGCGGACGAGTCCCTCTGCTCCGAAGAGGGGTCGGAGAATCCCTTTAACGATAGGGACTTGATCAGGCGGTTGATCGATGGCTGCATTCTGCCTGACGTCGTTGAGAGGATCGACCACGCCGATCCTGAGCAGCGGCCTGGGACTCTTTGGGGTCCTTCCTTGAGGTAAGTGAGCCTTCATTTACATGGCTACTTGACTTTTGTTCTAATTCCCTGCCGCCCTTGCAGATTGGGCACCAGCTCCTCACCTATATCGAGGCGATGAGTCATGTGAGGAGGGACATCCTCCAGGTGGAGGAACGCTGTCAGGCCGAGGTTGCTCGCCTCCAAGCGAAGACGACCGAAGTAGTCGCCCTCCAGGAGGCCCTGGAAAGAGAGAAACGAGCCCGGGAGGAGGAGAGGCAGACCTTGGAGGAGTCGGCGAGAAAGGCGGAGGCTGAGGTCGCCAACCTGACCGAGCAAATCTCGTCCTGGTCTCGGAGGCCAGAGCCCTTGCGGTGGAGGAATTCAAGGCCTCCGCAGAGATGAGGGACCTGAAGGTCCAATTTGGCAGGAAGCGTTCATTAAGGGGTTCGAGCTCTGCCAAGAGAAGGTGGCCGAAAAATTCCCAGAGCTCGACCTCAGCTTCCTAGGTGAGGAGTCTGAAGACGAGGCCGGTCCCTCGTCAGCCGCCACTGCTGTCGCAGCCCCCATGCCGGGGACGCCGAGTTCTCCACCCCCCGCCCCTGAGGTCTGAGACCTCGATCTTGTACCTTTATTTCTCGCAATTTTTCTTTTCTGTTTGTCTTCAAAAATCATTCAATCAATAAAGTTGAATTTCTTGTTGCGGACGGCTTCTCCTTCCCCCCCTCCTTCTCTCTGCTCTTCTTCCTGCAATGAGTCGTGCTTTGACGCTTTTGCCTTCTGATGGCAGTGTCCTGCAGAAGCGCTCCCCCTGCCCCTGGGGGTCCCGCTGAAATCGATGATCCAGCGGCTGAAGAAGGAAGTCCTTCACCTGACAAAGAAGTTGAAGAAGACGGAAGGCGAGCTCTGCAAATTGAGAGAAGGTCACTCTGAAGCCACCGCTGAGGCCACCCACTTTCGGAATCTCCACGTGAAGGGGATCATGGAGTATAGCCGGAGGAAGGCGACTTCGCAAAGGAACTCGAGGAATGCAAGAAGAGCGCCACGATCGAATTTGGGCTCAGGCCGCCAGGATCAGCACCCTCAAGGTGGAACTATCAGCTGCGAAGGAGAAGATCGGCCAGCTGGAAGGAAATTCATCCCGGCTCTTGGCCCGGGTCGACAGTGACCAGGGTGGTCGAAGAAGGTCTCCGACCTTCAGCGGCAGCTTCAGGACGTCGAGGTGAGCCACGACGTGCATCGGGCTAGCTGGTGCAGGCAGGTGGAAGAATATAGAGGGAGATTCAGGGCGCGGCCGATGAAGTCGTCCGTCTCCAAAGGCAGCTGGCTAGCAGGGCACAGCTTACTTCCGCCGAGATTTTGATGAGCTCCAAGCCCTAAGAGGCACCGTTGAGGGATTTCTGTCTCCCTCGGGGAAAAGACAGCTGAGCTGCAACAACTGAAGATCCAGCTGGCATACGAGCAGCGGGCCGTCGCGGACGCGGAGGGAATCCGAGGTCTTAAGGAAGAGGCATCGAGAGGCGGAAGCCGAAGCCAGCACTTCGTCGGGCGCTCCAGGACGCGCTCATCCGTGCGTTGCACTAAATTGCCGTCCGCCGAACTTTTCTTGTCATTTGACTTGTCTGATGTAGACGTCGTTAGGGGGGCCCGATCGTTGATGCGTTAGCTCGCCTTTCTCGTCGTACATGGCCGCAAGCCCGAGCTTGGCCGTCCGGGCTCTGCATTATCTCGGGGATGTCGTTGTCTTCCTAACCGGTGTCGAAAGTCTTTTTAGCGATCGGAGGTGTTCGGTAGGAACTCTCCGTTTCAGTTGGGATGAAGTCCTTTAGGTCTTTTGGTGTGGTTCATCCTTCATCTGTTCCCATCGTAGTTCGTCATCCTTCCTTTTTAATTTTCCTCCTCTTCTCGGAGTGAGGGCCTTCCCCCACTTTTGCGGGGTTGCATAGGAGCGAGGAGGTACCGATGAGGGGCTTTTTCCTTTCACCCGATCTTGTTGGGCGGCCGGGCATCGCCACCATCAGCTCTTGCTGCAGAAGTCATGGGTGGAACCTGGCCCCGTAGGAGTCCGGGTGGAATCTTCCTTGGCATCGTGTACGGAGCCCGACTCCCGTAGGAGTCCGGGTGGAGTCTTCCTTGGCGTCGTGGATGGAGCCCGGCTCCCGTAGGAGTCCGGGCGGAGTCTTCTTGGCATTGTGGATGGAGCCCAACTCCCGTAGGAGTCCGGACGGAGTCTTCCTTGGCGTTGTGGATGGAGCCCGGCTCCCGTGGGAGTCCGGGCCTTCCACTTTGCTCGAGCCAGGGCGAGGTTCTCCTCCCATTCCCGGCTTGGCTGTGGGGCGCGTTAGGGCCTGTAAGGCCTCTCCCCCCATCCGGTCTAAAGAATCGGGCCTTCGACTTTGCTCATGTCAGGACGAGGTTCTCCTCTTGTTCCTGACATGGCTGTGGGGGCACATTAGGGTACTGTAAGGCCTCTCCCCCCATCCGGTCTAAAAGAATCGGGCCTTTGACTTTGCTCATGTCAGGACGAGGTTCTCCTCCTGTTCCTGACATGGCTGTGGGGGCACATTAGGGCACTGTAAGGCCTCTCCCCCCATCCGGTCTAAAAGAACCGGGCCTTTGACTTTGCACATGTCAGGACGAGGTTCTCCTCCTGTTCCTGACATGGCTGTGGGGGCACATTAAGGCACTGTAAGGCCTCTCCCCCCATCCGTCTAAAAGAATCGGGCCTTTGACTTTGCTCATGTCAGGACGAGGTTCTCCTTCTGTTCCTGACATGGCTGTGGGGGCACATTAGGGCGCTGTAAGACCTCTCCCCGATCCGATTTCGAGATAGTCAGACTTTCATTTCAGGTATGTTAGGACGGGGTTCTCCCCTGTTCCTAACATAACTTTGTTTCAGCATTTGGAGGGGTCTTATCCAGTCGTAATAAATCCACACCAGATGGGAAGAGTATGTCAAGTAGAAAGAAATTTAGATTCAAGGTGAAATCGTAAGTGAGACATTTACAGATTTTTTGAGTTCCACGTCGCGGGTGGCCCGCTCCTCCTTGAGGCCCTCCAGTGATGGAGTCGATGGTCCCGATGGGAGGCCGGTCCCCGGGTTGCTCCTCCCTTCTTGGCGGTTCAGGCTGCGGAAGGGCCCTTGGCCGGTCTCCTCTACCCTCAGGCCTGCGGCGGATGAACCTGTCGAGTCGACCTCGCCGAATGAGCTCCTCAATCTCGTCCCGGAGCTGGATGCATTCCTCTGTGTCATGGCTGTGGTCCGGTGGTAGAGGCAGAACTTGTTGGGGTTGCGCTTCTCGGGGTGTGTGCCATCCTCTCCGGCCTAGGGAGCTGCTCCCTGACCTCCATCAGCACCTGGGCCTTCGAGGCGTTGAGGGGGGCGTAGTTGCGGAATCTCTCTGGTGGGGAACCCCGCCGAACCCCACGATCCGGGCTTCTCTGCCTGCGCACCCGGGGTGGAGTATGGGCGCGCTTATGCCCAAGAGGGGATCGAGAACGCAGCCGGGCTTCCTTTGGCCTTTCTCAACTGCGGGCTTACTCGAGTCTCCCGCTTGCCGCTCCCTCGCCGTCTCTTCATCCTTCATTTTGAAGGCTTCTTCCGCTCGGACGTATCCTTTAGCCCGAGCCAGCAAATCAGCAAAATCCCTGGGATACTTCTTCTCCAGGGAGAACAAAAGATCATTCTTCTGAAGGCCGCCTTTCAGGGCGGCCATAGCGACTGATTGGTCCAAGTTCCAGACCTCCAGCGCCACGATGTTGAAGCGGTTGATGTAGGCCATATGGACTCCCCTTCCCTCTGCTTGATGTTGATGAGGGACTCCGAACCCTTCGGGGGGCCGGCTGCTGACAAAATGGGCCACAAATTGGTCGCTCATTTGGTCGAAGGAAAAGATGGTACCCGGTTTCAAAGCCGAGTACCAGTTCCTTGCCGCTCCCTTCAAGGTAGACGGGAAGGCCGACATAGAATGGAATCAGGAGCACCGTGAAGCAGCATCATCGTCCGGAAGGCCTCCAGATGATCAACCGGGTCCGAAGTTCCGTCGTAGCTTTCGAACTGGGGAGCTTGCAGTTTGGCGGGATCGGTTCCTGCATGATCATTTGGGAGAAGGGAGGGTCAGTACAAATATCCTCACCGTAAGCGGGAGGCACGTGATGGAGTTCTTCGATCCGTCGGTTCATCTCCTGGAGCCTCCGGTCCAGGAAATCCTCTCGACTCCGAGTCTCGAGGGTTCTTTGGCAGAACGGGGGCAGGGATCTTCCAGGGGTGGAGTCGTGGTCTGATTGAGAGCTCTCTACCCTCGGGTTTATTTTCTCAGGAAGGACGGGGCGGCTGGCCCAGGTGGCCCGCCCCACCGTCGGATTCTGGTGCTCTGGGGATGCCCTTACCGGGCGTACCGATGCCTGCGGCTACTGCTGCTGCATAGCTTGCACAGCTTCGGTGAGGCCTCTGACCTGCTGTGCCAGCAGGTCAAACTGCTCCACGCCGACCGCCGCGCTGGGGGAGGAGGAGGAGGTTGAGAAACAGCAGGGGAGGCCGGAGCCTGAGATCTGGCCGCGGAGGCCGTGGACCGCCGCGTGGACGCCTTGTGAAGAGACATCAAGTATGGATCCCGTGGGGGAACAAGGAGTGGGTGTCGGAGGAGACGACCGGAGGTGGATCCGTTGAGCGCTCCTTCAAGAAAAGGGTACTGTGAAGACACAGGCCCTTCCTCTAGCGCCAATCCTGTTGGTGCAAAAATCTGCTTGCACCGGAGAAGCTGGAGTCGAGGAAGTCGCGGTCGCCGCGGGACCTGCAAAGGAAGTCTAAACCGGAGGTGGGGTTGCTTCCGGCAAGACCCTCCGATGCTCAAGTCAGTTCTCTGCCTCAATAAGAATGGAGTGCTCGAAAGAGAATTTAGCAAAGTTTTTAGATAAAAAAGATGAGAGCTTAGAGAATTACGTATCTGGGGTCCCCCTTTTTATAGGCAGAGGGTGCCATAGACTGATAGTGACGTTCGTAACGTCTGGTAGTGGGCCGCCCATAGTCAGGAGAAATTTATTGCGAAGGTAGTGGAGCGGAATCGTGGCTATCGCCGTAGCTCGCCACGTGGAATCAGTTGCGAGGAGTGGAGCGACATCCGCTGTCGTGACTCATCTGGGGGTGGTGGAATTGCACAGGATCCGCCGCAGGGAGTGGAGCAAATCATGGCCGTTAATATAGCCTGTCAGGGAGTGATGAGGTCGCGTAGGGTCCGCCGCAGGGAGTGGAGCAGAGTCATGGCCGTTATTGTGGCCGCCAGTGGGTCCAGCATTGTCGGTCGGAGCTGGTTGGGGTCGGTAGCGAGGTTCGGCACCCGTAGAAGTCCGGACGAAGTCTACTCGCAGTTGGGGTCGTGGGCAGAGTCCGGCTCCCCAGGAGTCCGGACGGAGCCTTCCTGCAATTAAAGTCAAAAACGAAGTCCGGCTCCCGTAGAAGTCCAGAATCTTACCGGTAGTTGAAGTCGGCGGCGGAGCCCGGCTCCCGTGGGAGTCCGGACGGAGTCCCTCCTGAGGTTGGAGCCGTGGACAGCCCGGCTTCCGTAGAAGTCCGGGCGGAATCCTTCTGCAGTTGAAGTTGGTGACGGAGCCCGGCTCCCATAGGAGTCCGGGCGGAGTCCCTCTTGAGGTTGGAGCCGTGGACAGAGCCTGGCTTCCGTAGAAGTCCGGGCGAAATCCTTCTGCAGTTGAAGTTGGTGACGGAGCCCGGCTCCCGTAGGAGTCCAGGCGGAGTCCCTCTTGAGGTTGGAGCCGTGGACAGAGCCCGACTTCCGTAGAAGTCCGGGCGGAATCCTTCTGCCGTTGAAGTTGGTGACGGAGCCCGGCTCCCGTAGGAGTCTGGGTGGAGTCCCTTTTGAAGTTGGAGCCATGGACAGAGCCCGGCTTCCGTAGAAGTCTGGGCGGAATCCTTCTGCCGTTGAAGTTGGTGATGGAGCCCGGCTCCCGTAGGAGTCCGGGCGGAGTCCCTCTTGAGGTTGGAGCCGTGGACAGAGCCCGGCTTCCGTAGAAGTCCGGACGAATCCTTCTGCCGTTGAAGTTGGTGACGGAGCCCAGCTCCCGTAGGAGTCCGGGCGGAGTCCCTCTTGAGGTTGGAGCTGTGGACGGAGCCCGGCTTCCGTAGAAGTCCGGGCGGAATCCTTCTGCAGTTGAAGTTGGTGACGGAGCTCGGCTCCTGCAAGGGCTGATCCTGCTGAAACTTCGGCCGCGGGTATTTTATACCCAACACCACCAATCAAAATTTTTTCAAAATTTATTGGAATTTTTTGATTGGTCGAATGATGTGGCACTGCGCAGCATACAGGATCTATATAAACCCTGCTGCACCTGGGGTTAAGAGACAGAACTTGTTTTTATGCAAAAATCCATTAGCTGCCACCCCCTCCCCTCTTCTCCACATCCTCCCTGCTCTCCTTTCTCTCCTCTTCACATCCAAGAAGTTGGATGTTCATCTGGCAAATGTACAAGGTGTGGTGACACCTGGAACAGAAGGCTGCAGGACATCTTCGACAGGCTGCTGCTCCAACTTCAGAAGGAGTTCTGAAGCACTTCCAAATCAGATATTGATCTAATTTTTGGAGCATAGAATTGGGAGGAGAAGGCATTCTAGATCCTACCTAAGTGGATACTGGTAGAGGCAGGTGCTTGCGTGGCTACATCAGAACCTTAGGCAGTGCTGTGATCATCTACAGGGTAATTAGATTACCCTTGAGGTATGTCTATATTTCTCATACTTTTAGATTTAATTTTAAATTTTAAATATCAGATAATAAAATTAGATCTAATAGATATTAGATCTGAAATAGCATAGGATAAAAATTTTTAATTTATTCTGCCCCAGATTTGATGAAATCTGGAAGATCCTACACAGGAATAAGGCGGTTTTTTCTTCACCTGCTTATCTTCTCACATGCACAGAGTCATCCATATTTGATAAAGTCAAATATTTTGACTATCTCATCAAAAATAGAAGTACCAACTTATCAATACCTGCTATAATTCATAAATGGATTTGTTCTCCCACTAGAGACAAACTCTCTAGATAGTATTTGACAATAGCAAGCACAAATCTGGATTGACATTCCTGTTAGCAGCCTGTTGGGTCATATCCATAGGTGCTTCAACCCTAGTCCATACTTGGTTGATGTACAGGGAGTGTATTTTGGATTCCATCATTTGAAGCATTTGTCAGAGTCTCTACTCATGATGATTTTCAAATAAGTTAAAAAAATATCATTCACAATGATGTATGATGTACAGTCATTCATAATGATAAACTCATATTTAGAGTGGTACATTACACACTCAGATTGACCTTCGGTGAGGAGGTGTGTGTTTTATGGTTGTGCCTCATCAATGGGCACATCTAGTTGAGGATCAACTTATGGACACTCCACAGGTTATGATGAGATAGTTTATAGGTGTTGAACTTCTCAAGTTCATTTATCCTCCCACTAACCACTTCTTAGAATTTTTTTTTTTTCAAAAAGGTGGCATATCTACTAACAAAATATCTTTTATCTAGTAGGATGGTAGAAGTAGTGTCACATACTACTCTTAGGATAACCTATAAACATATATAAACCTGATCTAGCACAAAACTTATGTACATCAACTCTTTTCACATAAGTCAGGCAACCTGCCTCTTTGCATATCCCATATAGAGTGCTAGTAATAGATTTTGACGGTATCTAATTCAAACCATATGAAGCAATTTCTAGGATATATCCCTAGAATGAGACATTAAGATCTGTGAAGCAAATTAAGGAACACATGATATCTCATATGGGGTGTCCATCTCTAGGTCGAGATATTATTAGCCTTTTAACATCCAAATGTACAAGGCGTAATAATACACTCGTACCTTTTTTCATATTCAGTAAATGAGATCTTGGTCATTTTATCTATAAGATAAGATTTATAAGTTTTATATGATTCAAAAATCATACATACAAAGAACTCTTTTTTGTCTTACTTGTTTATCTTTGACACACAAAAATGGCCAAGTTGGCAATGCCAAAGTTATGTGACCATCACATATTCTTATCTTGTTCTCATTTTATATGAAGAATAACTTCATTGAGTGACATAAAATATAGGACCATTATCAAAATCTATACCCATAAAATTTATCAGAATAAGAGTAACTTTTACTCTTTACATTAATTCAAAATCATGTTGCAATAACAAAAGAATTGAAATAATGTTCGTGATAAATTTAGGCATATAACAACAGTCTACAAGTTTTTAAACCTTACTAGAAGGTTACATAGGTTCCTACAGCCTTAGCATGAATGGACTATCCATCAGTGCCAAAAGCATGTAGTCACCTCTCTTCAGCTTTATAGGTCCAGCAACACTTTGCATAAGTAGAACCTATATGAGGTATCATATATCCAAAATTCTAAAGCTGAAGCACTCAATGATATATTAGTTTGTATTATATACAAACTATTAGCAATGTAACTTTTACATCCTATTACTGCTTCACACTTGTAAGATAACTCTTATAATTTATCTCTAATGTTCATTATTGCTGTAATGATAATGGATATCCATAGTGAAGACATTCTTCACCTTCTTCTCTTAGGAGATGCTAAAGAAGGAACTTAGGAGAGTTAGTAGGATCTAATCCTAGATTAACTCACCATTCTTGATAATGACTTAATCGCATGATTAAGTCAATCAGGATATATTTTGATAGTCATACTATCATCCCCGTCATATCTCATATGCGGTTCTTCCTTCTATATAATATCAACTTTGATCAAATCAAAATTAGGAGAATAGGAGACTATCTCCTATATGAGAACTATTCTCAAATTTTCTAACCATTCTATGATGTTTGGTCAATTTTAAAAACATCCTATGCTGTGATAGTGAAGACGCAAATGTGTATATAAGAATATAAAAGGACTACTCATGATAACATGTATAATTTAGATAAGGTTTTTATCTAAGTGTGTCTCCCACTATTTTAGCGAATTTCATAGCCCTCAAGTATGAAAATAAAAAATCTTATCATAAAGTTTCTTAGTAGGGTTGAGATTCTAATTCTTCATAAAAAATCTTATGGATAGCACAACAAGCTCCTATGAGTTCAAAAGTAGGTAACTCTTTACCAATTGCATCTCATACAACTCTCAACATAACTTTTGCCTCTAAAATACTTATAGCTTTGTGGATACCTTTCAATCTTATATGATCATATCTGAATAATACCATCCTTGTAGATAGCACAACAAGGTAGCACTACAAAAATATACCATAAGCATCACTAAATCAACATCATATCAATCCCTATAGCAAGCCTTTTGGATAGCACAACAAACTCACTACAATTTTTGACATACTCTATTGACTTAGTATGAGCTAAGTATCTTTAGCTTCATTATGCACCAAGACAGTATCAAATCAGTCTCTACAGCAAGTCTTGTGGATAGTACAACAAGTCTACTATGGTTCTTGACATAATATTGGCTTAGCATAAAGGAAGGTATGGATAGTGTTTTTAATACTTCATCATTATGACTTAATATAATTAAAATGAAGGACTTAAGTCTCAAGTACATCCAAAATATATAAAAATATATCATATATAATTTTAATTCTAACTACCAGTATGTAAGATCATATAAAGAAATTGAATAGTTATGGACTTTTGAAAAATCATCCGAGCCACAGGATGGTTTATGGGTCTAACCCTAGGTGCATTCTAGATTGAACCATCTCATGGTCAATGCACCTCTGCTCTACAAATTACTAGTAGTCCAGTCTTCATCTTCATGAAGACTACCATGAATATTCGATTTCTTAAATAATTTTTTTCTATAATTTTACACCAATATGTAAAAATCTCAATCAATAGTTGGAAACATACAAAAGAAAGATATGGCTGATAATACAATGCATCAGGGGCACTCAACCCCTATTGCAACTCTTACAGATGTATTTATATAATTAGTCAATAAAGGAGCATTCATGCATACATCCATTACATGGATGTACCATAGTCCATAACCACTCAACATGCATTTTATAACAATTATAAAATATGATAATAAACATCTCATGTTATCTTAATTGTGATATCATTCATAAATATGTCAATGGAGATATTTAAATATTCGGATATAAGGCCCATCTAGGCTTTTTGATTTGGATTCAATATTTGACCCAATTGAATAATTTTAAATCAATCATTTATCATCCTTTTTGAGTTGGGTTGACTAATTCTTAGGTTAACCTAAATCAATTAGGTTAGCATAGACTCGATCAACCATGACTCAGACCCTAATCAAATTAGGTCAATGACAATTTGATCAACTTAAATTAAACATAATTTCTAATCAAATTAGAACTATAAATTTGATTTAATCTATAATCATTAATTCTAATCACATTAGACTAATGAATTATAGTTAAACAAATCCATCGACAAAAATCCTAAGCCATGTCTGATGCATCCTTTCCATGATCAAATTTTTTCAGCTCCACATATATCTTGGACAATAACCAAGATGGAAAACCCATAATAATGAGTGCCCAATAATATGGTGGTCGGCTTTTGGATCTTATAAACCCTAAGTCTTGGTAATGTACATCCAACATATCATTTCAAGGCTTCATGCATCACTTGTATTGGATTTACAATTCCATTGAAAATTAGATCAAGGGATCTAACTTAAACTTGTCTCACAAGTCTAAAGACCATGAAATTTTATATCTAAAGTCTTATCATGAATTGATAACATTTATCATTAACAAAAATGCATCAAGAACATCAAATAAACATCAATTAAAAAATTTGATTTTGACATAGTTTGTAGATCTAATCCATATCACAATAATAACATGAAAGTTGATTGAATCAATCAAGGGTGGCTTTGATACTATTATTGGGTTCTGATGCAGTGAAATGTAAATTTTAAAAATTTTTATATGTATTCAATAATTAAAAATAAAGTTTAATATTTAAACTAGACGATCGAAATACAAAATCCTAGAAACTCCTTGATGATAACAATCAAACCACAAAAGCATCTATAACAAGAAAAAATCAAAAGTCATATACCAATATGAAGATAAGAATTTGATAATCTTGAGATCTCCATAAGATTCCAAAGTAGAAACCCTCCAACGGTGATCCACACGATATTGATCAGGGCCCTTCCCAATTTGAAGTAGTGCTACAGCCTTCTTCGCAAGTTCGCTGTCGATCGTCCTTCATAAGAATTAGTTGCACCACTATTTGTATACCTTCGAGACCTCCACTAAAATCACTCTAAGAATCTTTTCTCAAATGATCCCACCACACAAATATCAGATTATATGTTCAACACATGAACAATCTGATTTTTGGACAAGCATCACATGCTTTCTATTTTTCTTCCTCTCATCCTTTTTATTTTTCTCTCTCTTTTTTTGTCTTTTTTCAGACTTTTTCTATCATTTTTTATCATTTCCATGCCTACTCTCAACCAAAATTGGCATACAGAATCAGTGTAGCACCCCCTATTTATAGGAAAGAAGGGGCGACACCATGGGATGCCAACTCTTGGCATCCCTCAATTCTTACACGCCATAAATTAATTTTTAGCATGGAATCCCAAGAGCAAGGTGTGGAATAGGAAGTGTTTTATCTGTAGAAGGACTCTTTCTCTACCAAAAAAAATAAAATACCATCATATGGCATATGGGATAAGTGTTGGGTTTCGGTGGCATAGCGGAAGGATTAGGTGTTTAAAATTTTCATTAAAAAACCTGATGCACTGAAAATCCTAATGCCTAGAAACTCTTGACTATATCAATCAAAGTACAATAAAATAAATTTGGATCAAAAAAATATCTATAATATTAATCTAATTTTTATGAGACGTCCAAGTATCCACCCTCCAACAGTGATCTACATGGAAATTGAACCAAGGACAGTGCTCCTTCTTCACTTTGCTTTAAGAGTTCTAGCCCTTAGAACTCAACCAGCCACCAATTGATCAGATCTTCCTCCAGACTTGAGTCTAAACTTTTTTGAACCATCCATTAGACTTGACCACCTTTTTCTAGACCTCTTAAAGCTATTAGGATTAGGTTTGTTTTAAAAGAACAAGCCTTGTCCTAAAACCTAGAGTTGTAAGAGAGGGAGAGAGGGAGTGGATAGGGGATGTAAGAATTTAATGATCTCTCCATCTGCCATCCCCTATTTATAGCACCAAATAGGGCACTAACAAAGAAGGCATGGCTCATTTAGAAAGGTATATCAAGTTTTCATATCACTTATCTGAGAGTCCTTAAACAAAAAGACTCTTCAGGGGATGATACGTCGATTCTTGCCTTCTCACGTGCGCATGCCCAGAAGGAGATGCTTTTTGTATTTCTCCACACATCAGATTAGTATGAAATTTTGTCACATAAATATTTATTCAAATAGAAAGCCATCACCAAATGACACATTATTTAGATAAGAGTTCATATGTGAGAAGGACTCTTCACCAAGAGACATGCGAGCACCTTCTCCCTGTCGTGCGAGTGCACACCCAGAAAAGGGTATGAAAAGCAATCTTTCTTAATCTGATAATTTTTTAGATTTTTATCATGTGATCAAAACTTAAAATTGATCCTTATCACAAAAGTTATTAGATAAAAAGTCACTTAAAACTCCCTAAACTAAAGGAGTCTTCGCATCCCTTCGCACATCCAGAAAAACCTGTCACGCATGCAGCAATAATTCAAATAATTTTTTCATGCACAATTTGATAGAGTTTTCATATTTGAAAAGGTGTTCTAGATGGCTCATTATCTGATCTACTTTTCATAAAAAATAGAGTCCTAAAATAGAATGATTCTTAGTCCTTCTCCACACCACAAATAAAGTGCACATGCATTCTGTATATTAGTGCCAAGAGTCCTTCTTAAGTTGGACTCTTAGTTATTTGGTGTGTACACCAGATATAGTACCTCTTTTTGGCTTCATTTAGGTGGCTTGATCTGACCCAAATGCTCACTAAATTGGGCTGGCAAATGAGCAAGGCATGAGACCAAATTGATCTCTAAAAGAGTTAGAGATTCCATACGTGCTAGCATGCTTACCAGAACCCTAATTGAATCCAAAATTTCAATCAATCTTTTTTAAAAAGGATCCTTGGCCAATTTAAATATATGTATGACTCATTGGGTTCCACATCTAGCTAGTAGTAGGTCTGGGTGCAAGTTGATCTAATTTGATTAGAATTTAATCTTATCGATTTGGGTCAAATTGAGCTTTCCCGATTTCAGTAATTACAACTCTTTCTAATTGGCATTCAATTAAATTTTTTAATTTGATAAAAAATATACAAGTCAAGATTGATGTCTAGCAACATATCATGACTATTAAAAGATATAAAAATTTGATAAAAATACTAAATATATCCTTCAGTGGTAAGTTACTGTGCAATACAATCCTTCGATCATCCTAGCACCCTGAATATGGAATAATGAGTATGGAATCATATCAAACTCAAACACATATTCATATTGATTTTCAATTAACCAATGATGACTCCAATGAAGAAGTATTAGAAACTCTTTCTAATCTCCTTCCTACTTTTGGCCAAAAAATTTTTTCTGTGTCATCTACAAATAAGAATACACAGGATGCGATCTCCTCTTACTAAGAGTGATCGATTCCATGTTGACCTACTCACAACCTTCATATACACTCCACTATTCCAGAACACCCCGTACATATCTTAATGCAATGCCTGGGTATAAATCAAAATATGGTTCATGTGCATTGATAAACACTTAATTTAAGTCATTTAAAGCAAAAATTATAGTTAATTTATTTTATTTATTAAGAATTTGTTACTTTTTTTTTATGTTTTACAGGAAAGGTGATCGTCAATACAAAGAGTCCGATTCATAGATCGAAAAGACTCAAGTTTGAAAAAATTGGACTTAAAATAAAATTAAAATAAAAGAAGGATGCATACGGTATTATAGAAAATGAAGATACTATGCAAGAAATCTAAAAAGGATATAGGCATCATTTTAAAGAAACAAAAGTTTCTTTTTGGTAATAAAAAAAAAGAGAGCGCTTCCTAACAGCTAACGCGCGCACGGCATGTGGCAGCGCGGGTGCGGGCAAGCGCGGGCGCGTGGCATGGTGGGGCGCGAGGAGTTTTTACTAGCAGACGCGAACAGATGAACAGATGCTCATTAAAAGAAAAAAATATGATACTTGAAAATACTTCAAGAGGAAGAATTTGTATTTTCTTTATCTACTTGTGATCTTTTCATCTCATCCATCCATCTTTTAGTCTTAGTATTTTCTTTAGTCCCACATCGAAAACCATGTAAAACTCCTCCCTCCTAACACCTATAAAAAGGCTTTTGTACTCTCATTGGAGGGGGAGCCCAGAAATTCTTCTAGAGCTTGCATAGAGGAATAGAAAGGGACTACTTCATGAGCAGCTAGGCTAGTAGTCTCGAGAGTGGAGAAGAAATTTTGTAACAACACAGAGTGGGTTTATTATTCTAAACTTTCTTATATTTTTTATATGCAATAAAGATTATGCTTTTTATTTAAATCGTCATGAGTTCTTTATTTGCTCTCTTTCATATGCTTTTATTTATACTTTCCTGTTAGATTAATATTAGGAACAACTTTTACTTTTCGGAGATGCACTGTAATCTACGGATACGAGCGTGTCGAGGAAAGAAGAGTTGTTTACCTAGTACTTTTCAGAGACACGCCGTGATCTACGGGTACGGGGTGTGTCGAGGAAAGATAGGTATTTTTTCTAAGATTAATCGCATCTATTTAATTAAGAAAGAGATACAACTCTGCTAGTACAAAATTAATTCAAAACTCTCGAGCTCTTTATTTTCTAATTACATCAATTTTAAGATAATTTATTTTCTAAATCAAACAACACTTCTTTCTTTTATTTTGTAATCTCAACTTAGCCCAAGATCCCTGAGGATACGATCTTGACTCATCCTACTTACGTAGTGAATAGAGTTATTTTTGGTGCTATCAACGACTACCATCAAATTTTGACACCGTTGCTGGGACCTTGGCACGGTTGAATTAAAAAAAAAAACCACTGACATTTCATAACACTTAAATAAAATAGCGTAACCTCAAATATAAAAATTTCTAACTTGATTGGACACCTTGTTTCTTTGGATTGCATCTCCATAAGTAACTTTAAGGGCGCAACCCATTAACTAAGATAAGATGGAAATTTGATTACCCTTCCTTGGCCCACAAATCACTCCCTTGCATTTGCATAACCTAGACCTTAATCTAAAATTAATTAGATGTTGACCCCTAAGATTTTGAGCTCATTAGGACAAGTGACCTTGAGAGTTGAACCAGGTTAGACTTGGTCAGCTAGCTGGTGTCTAGGCAAGTGGTTTGCAGGACGACTGGGCCCGAAGGAAGGTGGTTTTTAATTGGTTCCGTTTGCTGACCTGACCAATTTAATTGATGTCTAAGGAAAGCAACGGGGGGACTCCCACCAACCTTACACTTACCTGGCCAGTTGGTTGGTCAAGCTCCGACTTGGAGGGCTTGAAGGCTAACTATAGTTAGGAGCTGTCTAGAACTAGAGTAACTTTAGGATAGAGAGTCCACTGCGTGCTAACTTGATTGTAATTAAAATCTAACCACAACTAATTTTTCTATTAGTTTTAGGACTTCTTAGGATCTCTTCTTTAGAACTCTTTTCTCTCTTCTCCTTTCCTCTTAAAATTCCTTAACAGACTAGGATAGTCCTACATAGACCTTTTAGTTGCATGTTAGGTCGACGATCACTAAAACCCGACTTGCAACCATTAGATGAAAAATTAGAAAAGACTCTTAGGACTATCCGAGTTAGAAACATGGCTGCACCTAGTGAGGCTAATCCTCCATGCTCATTGAGAGAATATTTCACGCCATCCTCGTATACCTACTCTCCATGCATTCAAGCACCTCCAGTAGAAGCTACCCAATATGAGATTAAGTTTAGCATTATTCAAATGTTGCTATCATTCTATGGACTTAGTAACGAGGATCCATACAAACACTTGAATGAATTTCTTGAAATTTGTTCCACAGTAAAAATTCAAAACTTCTCCGATGATGCCCTTAGGTTGAAACTGTTCCCTTTCTCACTTAAGGACAAAGCCAAGCATTGGTTAAACTCCTTAAACTCTATAACCATTTCAACTTGGGATCATCTTCAGAGAGAATTTCTCAAGAAATACTTTTCAATTAGAAAAATAAATCAAATTAGAAAAGCTATCACTAGTTTTTTCCAATTGGAGGATGAACTTTTTCATGAGACATGGGAAAGGTCAAGGGACCTCATTCATAAATATCCACACCATGCTGTCCCTAAATGGCAACTTTGTCAGTATTTTTATGATGGTCTATCGGAGAAACACTAACAAATGGTTGATGCATCATGTGGTGGGACATTCATGCTAAAGAGTGAGGATGAAGCATGGCAGCACTTTGAAACACTTAGTGAGAATTCCTACATCATATGTCTGCCACCTCTAGAGAACAACCCATGCTTCAACAAAAAAGAAGTGGAATTTATCAGATTGGAAATGTCATAGATATCCACAGTAAGGTAGATGAACTGTCCCAAAAATTAGACCGTCTTTTAAATACTAGACAATCCCCAATTCCACCTCACCCAATCCAAGAAGTTTATGCATTGTGTGCAAGTTCGAACCATTTTATTAGTGAATGCCCAGCCGCACCTCAATTTCTTGAGTTTGTGCACGAGCAGGTTCAGCAAGCTCAAGTCCAACAAGCTCACAGACGAGGAAACGATCCATATTCGAACACTTATTACCCTGGCTAGAGAAACGATCCAAATTTTTTCTAGAGACCACAACCAGTAGTTGGCCCTGCCGCACCTCGACCTCAATATTAGGACCCAACATATAGGCATGGACCATATCATCAATTTCAAAATGTTCCTCAACCGTCTACTATTGGTCATAGCTCAGCTTTTGAGGAAAAAGTTCTGAAAGTACTAGAATGATTAGAAGTCAACCCTCAGACCCTTAACTCCCACACACAATTCATTGCTAAGCTATAGACCCAAATAGGTCAACTAGTGACTACATTCAGTAGGAGGGAAGGAGGAAAATTACCTAGCCTACCCGAGAGCAACCCAAGAGGGCAATTTGTGATTGAGAGCTCTAATACCCCAGAAGTTTTTGCTGAACATTCCAAATCAATCATGACTCTAAGAAGTGGGAAGGTCATTGAACACACTAGTAAAACCAATGAGACCGACCCTAAACCTCTAACCGAAGCCAAATCACCCAAGAACAAAGAAGACCTTAAAATAGAGAATGAACCAACTACACCGGAATCATCTTACTTGCCCAAAGTTCTATTTTCAGATGCCCTGAAAGCCCCTATTCCTGCAGATAAGAAGGGAGGAAGACTTGACGAGATGTTGGAATTGTTTAAGAAAGTCCAAATTAATCTTCCCCTTCTAGACGCAATCAAACAAGTCCCTGCTTATGCCAAATTTTTGAAGGATTTATGCACCCAAAAATGTAAATCTAGATCACAAATCCCAAAGAAAGTATGCCTCACTGAACAGGCTAGTTCTGTCTTCCAGCATGCCACTCCTCCAAAGCTTAAGGACCCAGGAGCCTCCATCATTTTTGTGTTATAGGAGATTATCACATTGAAAAAGCTCTTCTGGACCAAAGGGCAAGTGTGAATCTTTTACCTAGTTCGGTGTATGAACTTTTTGGATTCGGAGAACTGAAATCCACATCAATCACACTGCAGTTAGCCGACAGATCAATTAAGGAACCACGTGGAATACTTGAGGATGTCTTGGTCAAGGTAGATGAGTTTTACTTTTCAGTTAATTTTCTGGTTCTCGACATGGAACTAAGTGGCAACCCTAGACAAATTTCTATTATCTTAGGATGACCCTTCCTAGCTACGGCAAATGCATGCATTAATTGTAGGACAGGAGTTATGGACGATCATTTGGGAATAAGAAACTGAGACTGAATATGTTTGGTGCTTCCCAAGGACCATTAATGGATAGTTGCTTCGAAGTAGATATACTAGAAGATATTATAGAAGATGCAACACCCACAATTCTAGCACCAGACCCTTTAGATACTTGCTTGGCTCACTTTGGAGTGTATGACTTTGAGGGATATATAAAAGAAGTTAACACCTTGTTGGATACACTACACGATAAAACCACTCCTCCATGGACAATCAAGTATGAGCCATTATCCACATTAGCCAGTACACCAATAGTCCCATCTTTAGAATCACCACCTCGTTAGAATTGAAACCCCTTCCTGCTACGCTCAAGTATGTATTTCTAGGATCCAATGATACCCTCCCAGCAATCATTGCATCAGACTTGACCCCTAATCAGGAAACACAATTGGTTGGTATTCTGAAGGAACACAAAGAGGCTATCGGTTGGTCCATTGCCGATTTAAAAAGAATTGATCCCTCCATTTGCATGCACCATATTCATTTTGAGGCAAATGCCAAATCCCATCGAGATATGCAGAGGAGATTGAACCCAAACATGCGTAAAGTAGTAAAGAAAGAGGTGGTAAAGTGGTTAGATGCTGGAATCATCTACCCCATATCCGATAGTAAATGGGTCAGTCCCACTCAAGTAGTACCTAAGAAATAAGGTATTACTATGGTTGAGAATGAAGAAGGTGAATTGCTTCCCACTCGCATATCATCTGGATGGCGAGTATGCATAGATTATAGAAAACTAAATGTCGTTACTAAGAAGGACCATTTTCCATTGCCCTTCATCGACCAAATCTTAGAATGGTTAGCAGGACAAAGTTTCTTCTATTTTTTTGATGGTTATTCAGGGTACAATCAAGTACCTGTATTTTCGGATGACCAAGAAAAGACTACCTTCACCTACCCCTATGGCACCTTCGCTTTTCGACGTATGCCATTCGGGCTCTGCAATGCACCCGCTACATTTCAACGATGCATACTGGTCATTTTTTTGGATATGGTGGACAAATATCTTGAAGTTTTTATGGATGATTTTTCTGTGTTTGGAACCACCTTTGAGGATTGTCTCCATAATCTTTCCAAAGTTCTTAAACGGTGTATGGAGACAAATCTTATCCTAAGTTGGGAAAAGAGCCATTTCATGGTGCGGAAAGAAATTGTATTAGGACATATTATTTCTAAAAGAGAGATCGAGGTAGATAAAGCCAAAGTTGAGGTCATTTCAAAACTACCACCCCCTACTTCGGTCCGACAAATACGATCCTTCTTAGGTCATGTCGGATTTTATAGATGCTTCATCAAAGACTTTAGCAAGATATCAAGACCCCTGTGCAATCTGTTGGCCAAGGACACACCATTTATCTTTGATGAAGACTGTTTGAAAGCATTCAACACATTACGAACAGCCCTGACAGCAGCACCCATAATAAAACCCCCTGACTGGTCCATTCCATTTGAGATTATGTGTGATGCCTCTGACTTTGCATTAGGTGCCGTCTTGGGCAAAAAAATCAATAAGGAGCCACATGTGATCTATTATGCTAGCAAGACTCTTTCCGATGCCTAATTAAACTACACCACAATAGAAAAAGAGCTACTAGCAGTAGTGTTCACCCTTGAAAAATTTCGCTCATATCTGTTAGGGTCTAAGGTTCTAGTTTACTCTGATCATGTGACTCTGAAACATCTCCTCTCAAAGAAAGATACTAAATCATGTTTGATCAGTTGGATCCTTCTTTTACAAGAATTTGATATGGAAATCCAAGATAAGAAGGGTTCGGAGAATGTGGTAGCTGATCACATCTCCAGGATCTTAGTTGAACACACGATAGGCATAGATGAAGTCAAAGAAAAATTTTCTGACGAACAACTTTTCGCAATCTTCTCTAGCCGTCCTCCATGGTTTGCCCATATTGTCAATTACTTGTCAGCAGGACAAGTACCTTCTCACTAGATAAAATAAGAAAAGGATCGATTTTTCTCACAAATTAAACATTATTTCTGGGAAGAACCTGAACTATTCAAATACTGTCTTGACCAAGTTATTCATCATTGTGTCCCCGAGAGTGAATTCCAAAGCATTCTCATTTTTTGCCATTCTTCGACATGTGGGGGATATTTTAGTGGAAGAAAAACTACAGCAAAAGTGCTGTAAAGTGGGTTTTATTGGCCAACGCTTTTCAAAGATGCACATGAATTTGGCCGAAGTTGTCTGCAATGTCAGCGAACAGAAAATTTATCCAAGAAGGATATGATGCCGCTGACCCCCATTTTAGTAGTAGAAATCTTTGATGTTTGGAGGATTGATTTCATAGGACCTTTTCCAGCCTCATTTGGATTCGAATATATTCTAGTGGTAGTTGATTACGTGTCAAAATGGGTGGAGGCAATAGCTACACGGACTAATGATAATAAAATTGTAACTAGTTTTATCCAACGAAACATCATTAGTCGATTTGGCTTCCCAAGGGTGATCATTAGTGATGGAGGGACTCATTTTATGAATAAACATTTTGAAGCACTTATGAAAAAATATAATATTACACACAAAGTGGCCACACCATATCACCCCCAAACTAATGGTCAGGTAGAGGTGTCAAATAGGGAGATTAAACATATCCTATAAAAGATGGTTAGGCCTGATAGAAAGGATTGGTCTCTTCGCTTAGATGATGCATTATGGGCTTACCGTATAGCTTTTAAAACCCCTATCGGTATGTCACCCTACCGACTAGTTTATGACAAAGCTTGCCATCGTCGATTGAATTAGAATATCATGCACTCTGGGCCATACGAATGTTTAATTTTAACATGAAGAATGCAGGTTCTAATCGAAGGTTGCAAATCAATGAACTGGAAGAACTTCGCAACGATGCATATGAGAGTTCACGAATTTACAAGGCTCGAACCAAAGTATTTCATGACAAATATATCTCTAGAAAATCATTTGAGCTAAATCAAAAGGTATGGCTTTTCAATTCCAAGTTACGCCTTTTTCCTGGTAAACTTCGATCCTGATGGGATGGACCTTTCATTGTCACACAAATATTCTCACATGGAGCAATTGAAATTCATGACCCCCAGAATGGTAATACATTTAAGGTAAATGGCCAATGTCTGAAGCCATATGTAGATGAAATTGCACATAAAGAATGAATCGACACCATCTACCTATATGATCCACTTTATAATAAATAATAAACTTGACGTCTGGCTGAAGACGTAAAACTTAGCACTTGTTGGGAGGCAACCCAATGATTTCATATTTTTTTTTTACTTTACTGCAGCTACAGAAATTTAGAACAAGAGCCTATTAATCAATGAAGCTATCTTCAACTTTCGAAGCAAAATTATCCCAGGTGCACTCTCTCCTTTTATTTTCTTTGCTTTCTGTTGGGTATAAAATACCCACAGCCGAAACCCTCGGCGGAATCGACAACAGCACAGCCCCGCCCGGACTCCTATGGGAGCCGGGCTCCACCGCCGACATCAACCATAGCACAGCCCCGCCCGGACTCCTACGGGAGCCGGGCTCCACCGTCGACTTCAGAACAGCTCCGCCCGGACTCCTACGGGAGCCGGGCTCCGCCTCCGACATCAACTGCAGCACAGCTCCGCCCGGACTCCTACGGGAGCCGGGCTCCACCGCCGATATTAACAACAGCACAGCTCCGCCCGGACTCCTACGGGAGCCGGGCTCCGCCGTCGACTTCAGAACAGCTCCGCCCGGACTCCTACGGGAGCCGGGCTCCACCTCCGACATCAACTGCAGCACAACTCCGCCCGGACTCCTACGGGAGCCAGGCTCCGCTCTCAGTATCAACTGCTGGTAAGCTCCGTCCGGACTCCTACGAGAGCCGGACTTCACCTTTAACTTTGATTGCAGAGGACTCTTACAGGAGTCGGGCTCCACCTCCGACATCAACTGCAGCACAGCTCCGCCCGGACTCCTACGGGAGCCGGGCTCCACCGCCGACATCAACAACAGCACAGCTCCGCCCGGACTCCTACGGGAGCCAGGCTCCGCCGCCGACTTCAGAACAGCTCCGCCCGGACTCCTACGAGAGCCGGGCTCCGCCTCCGACATCAACTGCAGCACAGCTCCGCCCGGACTCCTACGGGAGCCAGGCTCCGCTCTCAGTATCAACTGCTGGTAAGCTCCGTCCGGACTCCTACGAGAGTCGGACTTCACCTTTAACTTTGATTGCAGAGGACTCCTACGGGAGCCGGGCTCCACCTCCGACATCAACTGCAGCACAGCTCCGCCCGGACTCCTATGGGAGCCAGGCTCCGCTCTCAGTATCAACTGCTGGTAAGCTCCGTCCGGACTCCTACGAGAGCCAGACTTCACCTTTAACTTTGATTGCAGAGGACTCCTACGAGAGCCGGGCTCCACCGCCGACATCAACCACAGCACAGCTCCGCCCGGACTCCTACGGGAGCCGGGCTCCACCGCCGACATCAACAACAGCACAGCTCCGCCCGGACTCCTACGGGAGCCGGGCTCCACCGCCGACATCAACCACAGCACAGCTCTGCCCGGACTCCTACGGGAGCCGGGCTCCACCGCCGACTTCAGAACAGCTCCACCCAGACTCCTACGGGAGCCGGGATCCACCTCCGACATCTACTGCAGCACAGCTCCGCCCGGACTCCTACGAGAGCCGGGTTCCGCCCGCAACTTCAGCTCTGAGAGGATTCCACCCAGACTCCCACGGAAGTCAGACTCCACCCACGACCCCAGCTGCCAGGAGGACCTCTCTCGGACCTCTACAGAGGCCGGGCTCCGACCACTGCCGAGCTTCGATCAACGGATCCGCGCCCCCTGGCAGGCCACCAAAACGGCCACGACCCTGCTCCACTTTCTGCGGTGGATTTCGCGCATCTCCATCATTCTCTGACAGGCCGCAGTAACCATCGCCGCCCTGCTCCACTTCCTGTGGCGGATTCCGCACAGCTCCACTACCCCCTGGCATACCACAATAACGGCCACGAACCTGCTCCACCTCCTGCGACGGATACCGGGCGATTCTCCCATCCGCTGGCAAGTCACGACAACGGGCGCTGCTCCACTCCCTGCAACAGATTCCACGTGGCGAGCTACGGTGATGGCCACGATTCCGCTCCACTACCTCTCGCAATAAATTCCCCTGACCACGGGCGGCCCACTACCAGACGGTTACAGGTGTCACCATCAATCCGTTACCTCCTCCGCCTATAAAAAGAGGGATCCAGATACGTTATTCTCTAAGCTCATTTCTTATCTCAAAACTCTGCTAAATTCTCCATTCGAGCACTCCATTCTTATTGAGGCAGAGAACTGACTTGAGCATCGGAGGGTCTTGCCGGAGCAACCCCACCTCCGGTTTAGACTTTTTTTGCAGGTCCCGGCGGCGACCGCGGCTTCCCCGACTCCATCTTCTCTAGTGCAGGCAGATTTCTGCACCAACAGGATTGGTGCTAGAGGAAGGGGCCCCTGTGTCTTCGCAGCACCCTTGTTCTTAAAGGAGTGTTCAACGGAGCCATCCCTGACCGTCTCTCCATCACCCGCTCCTAACCTCCCTTCACGAGATCGACACTCGATGCCTCCGTGCAAGGCGTCCACCCGGTGGTCTACGGCCTCCGCGGCCAGATCTCAGGCTCCGACCTCCCCTCCAGTTTCTCAGCCTCCTCCTCCTCCCCCTCCGGCGGCGGCGGTCAGCGCGGAGCAATTTGGCTTGCTGGCACAGCAGGTCAGAGGCCTCGTCGAAGCCATACAAGCAATGCAGCAGCAGCAACCGCAGGCATCCGCGCATCCGAAAAGGGCATCTCCGGAATGCCAGAACCCGACGGCAGGGCGGGCCACCTGGGCCAGCCGCCCCGTCCTTCCCGGGAAAACAAATCCGAGGGTAGAGAGCCCTCAATCGGATCACGACTCCACCCCTGGAAGATCCCTGCCCCCGTTCTGCCAAAGGACCCTCGAGACTCGAAGTCGAGAGGATTTCCTAGACCGGAGGCTCCAGGAGATGAACCGGCGGATCGAAGAACTCCACCACGCGCCTCCCGCTTATGGTGAGGATATTTGCACTGACCCTCCCTTCTCCCAAATGATTATGCAGGAACCGATCCCGCCGAACTTCAAGCTTCCCCAGTTCGAAAGCTACGACGGGACGTCGGACCCGGTTGATCATCTGGAGGCCTTCCGAACGATGATGCTGCTTCACGGTGCTCCTGACGCCATCTTGTGCCGGGCTTTCCCGTCTACTTTGAAGGGAGCAGCGAGGAACTGGTACTCAGCTCTGAAGCCGGGTACCATATTTTCCTTCGATCAAATGAGCCACCAATTCGTGGCCCATTTTGTCAGTAGCCGGCATCCCCGGAAGGGTTCGGAGTCCCTAATCAACATCAAGCAGAGGGAAGGGGAGTCCATACGGGCCTACGTCAACCGCTTCAACATCGCGGCGTTGGAGGTCCGGAACTTGGACCAGTCAGTTGTCATGGCCGCCCTGAAAGGTGGCCTTCAGAAGAATGATCTTTTGTACTCCCTGGAGAAGAAGTACCCCAGGGATTTTGCCGATTTACTGGCTCGGGCTGAAGGATACGCCCGAGCGGAAGAAGCCTTCAAAATGAAGGACGAGGAGACGGCAAGGGAGCGTCAAGCGAGAGATTCGAGTAAGCCTGCAGTAGAGAAAAGGCCAAAGGAAGCCCGGCCACGTTCCCGATCCCCTCCTGGACATAAGTGTGCTCTTACTCCACCCCGGGCACGCAGGCAGAGAAGCCCGGACTGCAGGGTTCGGTGGGGCTCCCCACCAGGGAGATTTTGCAACTACGCCCCCCTCAACGTCTCGAAGGCCCAGGTACTGATGGAGGTCAGGGAGCAGCTCCCTAGGCCAGAGAGGATGCGCACACATCCCGGGAAGTGCAACCCCAACAAGTTCTGCCTCTACCACCGCGACCACGGCCACGACACCGAAGAATGCATCCAGCTCCAGGATGAGATCGAGGAGCTCATTCGGTGAGGTCGACTCGACAGATTCATCCACCACCGGCCTGAGGGTAGAGGAGACCGGCCAAGAGCCCTCTCACCGCCTGAACCGCAGAAAAGAGAGGAGCAACCCAGGGACTGACCTCCCATCAGGACCATCGACTCCATCACCGGAGGGCCTCAAGGAGGAGCAGAAAAACAGTAAATGTATCACTTACTATTTCGCCTTGAATCTACTTTTCTTTCTGCCTAACGTGCCCCTCCCACCTAGCGTGGATGTATTATGACTGGATATGATCCCTCCAAAAATACAGCCATGTCAGGAATAGGAGGAGAACCTCGTCCTGACATGAGCAAAGTCAAAGGCCCGGTTCTTTTAGACCGGATGGGGGGAGAGGCCTTACAACGCCCTAATGTGCCCCCACAGCCTTGTTAGGGACAGGAGGAAAACCTCGCCCTAACTTGAGCAAAGTCAAAGGCCCGGTTCTTTTAGACCGGATGGGGGGAGAGGCCTTACAACACCCTAATGTGCCCCCACAGTCCTGTTAGGGACAGGAGGAAAATCTCGCCCTAACTTGAGCAAAGTCAAAGGCCCGGTTCTTTTAGACCAGATGGGGGAGAGGCCTTGCAACGCCCTAATGTGCCCCCACAGCCATGTCAGGAACAGGAGGAGAACCTCGTCCTGACATGAGCAAAGTTGAAGGCCCGGTTCTTTTAGACCGGAGGGGGGAGAGGCCTTACAGCGCCCTAACGCGCCCCCATAAGCCAGGCTGGTAACGAGAGGAGAACCTCACGCCGGCTCGAACAAAATGGAAGGTCCGGACTCCTATGGGAGCCGGGTTCCTACGCCAAGGAAGACTTCGCCCGGACTCCTACGGGAGCCGGGTTCCACCGCCAAGAAAGACTTCGTCCGGACTCCTACGGGAGCCGGGTTCCTACGCCAAGGAAGACTTCACCCGGCTCCTACACCCGGGCCCGCCGGACTCCTACGGGAGCCGGGTTCCTACGCCAAGGAAGACTTCACCCGGGCTCCTACGGGAGCCAGGTTCCGCCGCCAAGGAAGACTTCACCCAGACTCCTACGGGAGCCGGGTTCCGCCGCCAAGGAAGACTTCACCCGAACTCCTACGGGAGCCGGCTTCCGCCGCCAAGGAAGACTTCACCCGGACTCCTACGGGAGCCGGGTTCCGCCGCCAAGGAAGACTTCACCCGGACTCCTACGGGAGCCGGGTTCCTACGCCAAGGAAGACTTCGCCCGGACTCCTACGGAAGCCAGGCTCCATCCACCACTTCTGCAGCGAGGGTTAATAATGGTGGCGAAACTCGGCCGCGTGACAAGGTCGGATGAAAGGAAAAAGCCCCCCCACGACGACATCTACATCAAGCAAGCCAAACGACAAGAAAGGTTCAACAGACGACAATATCAGTGCTACACGTGGACAAGGTAACACAAAACGCTCTTTTTTCCATTTTCGATATACATACTACAAGGCCAGGACGACCAAGGAAAGAAGGACAAAAAGACAAAAAGAAAGTAACTACATAAAGACAAAAGAGTTCTAAGGAGGCCCTGCTCCCTCCGACCTAGGGTTATCTACTCCATCCCTCAACCAGGACTGCCTCAGGTTCTCCATCGCTTCTTCTAGTTCTTCCCTCTTCCGTAGCGCATCCTGGAGCGCCCGACGAAGTTGCTGGCTCTCAGCCTCCGCTTCTCGATGCCACTTTCGCAAAACTTCGGACTCCGCCTCCGCGTCTGCGATGGCCTTCCGCTCAAGTGCCAGTTGAATCTTCACTTGTTGCAGCTCGGCTGTCTTCTCCCCAAGGGAGACAGAAATCCCTTCGATAGTGCCTCTCAGGGCTTGGAGCTCTTCGGCCTCTTGGGCGGAAGTAAGCTGCGTCCTATTAACCAGCTGCCTCTGGAGACGAACGACCTCATCAGCCATCTTCCGGAATCTCCCTTTGTACTCTTCCACTTGCCAGCGCCAGCTGGCCTACTGCACGTCATGGCTCATCTCAGCGTCTTGAAGCTGCTTCTGGAGGTCGGAGACCTTCTGCGACCATTTCTGTTCATCATCAACCCGGGCCAGGAGCCGGGATGAGTTTCCTTCCAGCTGGCCGATCTTCCTCTTCGCAGCTGATAGCTCCACCTTAAGGGCGCTGATCCTGGCCTCTTGAGCCCAAATTCGGTCGTTGGTGCTCTTCTTGCATTCCTCGAGCTCCTTTGTGAAGTTCGCCTTCCTCCGGCTGTAATCCATGATTGCCTTCACCTGGAGACTCCTAAAGTGGGCGGCCTCAGCGGCGGCTTCAGAATGGCCTTCTCTCGATTTGCGAAGCTCGCCTTCCGACTTCTTCAACTTCTTCGTCAAGTGGAGGACCTCCTTTTTCAACCGCTGGATTGTCGATTTCAGCGGGACCCCCAGGGGCAAGGGGAGTGCTTCGGCAGGGCACTGCCATCGAAAGGTGCAAGCATTAAAGATCGACTCATTGCAAGAAGAAAAGCAGAAAGAGGGAGGAGGGGGAAGAAGAAGCCATCCACAACAAGAAATTCGACTTTATTGGTTGAATAATTTTGTAGACAAACAAAAAGGAAATGTGGCGACAAAATAAGGGTGCAAGATCAGAGGTCTCAGACCTTAGGGACAGGAGGTGGAGAACTCGACGCGGGGGGTGCGACTGCGGTGGCGGCGGACGAGGGGCCGGCCTCATCTTTAGACTCCTCGAGAAAGTCGAGATCGAGGTCGGGGTATCTGCTGGCCACCTTCTCTTGGCAGAGCTCGAACCCCTTAGTGAACACCTCCTGGCCGAACTGGACGTTCAGTTCCCTCATCTCCGCGGAGGCCTTGAACTCCTCCACCGCAAGGGCCCTGGCCTCTGAGACCAGAACTGTAGTTTGCTCGACCAAATGGGCGACCTCGGCTTCCGCCTTCCTCGCCGACTCCTCCAAGATCCATCTCTCCTCTTCCCGAGCTTGTCTCTCCTCTTCCCGGGCTTGCCTCTCTCTTTCCAGGGCCTCCTGGAGGGTGGCTACTTCGGCCGTCTTCGCTTGGAGGCGAGCCACCTCGGCCTGGCAGCATTCCTCCACCTGAAGGAGGTCCCTTCTCATGCGGCTCGTCGCCTCGACATAGGCGAAGAGCTAGTGCCCAATCTGCAAGGACGGATAGAGAATTACAACAAAGGTCGAGTGACCGTGTAAATAAATATCCGCTTACCTCGAGGAAGGACCCCAAAGAGTCCCAAGCCCGCTGCTCGGGATCGGTGCGGTCGATCCTCTCCATGACGTCGGACAGGATGCAGCCATCGAGCAGCCGCCTGATCAAGTCCTTGTCGTTGAAGGGGTTCTTCGATCCCCCCTCGGAGCAGACGGACTCGTCTGCAGCAGCTCGGTGGCTACTCGCCCTGCGAGCCACCGATTTCCTCCTCCTCCCCGCGCAGGCGCCTCCATGGGGCGAACCCCCGGAGCAGGGGCCCCAGTCGGCGGGCTCCTGGAGGAAGCCCGGGGGGCCACTGGCTCGGCATCTGAAGGAATGTCGATGGCCGGGGCCGCCTGGACGGGCGCGGCCAAGCTCGTCTCCTCCGCCCTGGCCCTTTTCGCCGATCCGGAGGCCACCGCGTCCTTTCTCTTCTGAGCTCTCATGCCCTTGGCAAGCATTCGCGTTGCTTCGGCGTCCATTGCTAAAAAAAAAAAAAAAAAAAAACAACAATAATGAGAAAAGAAAAAGGGAAAAAGAAGCAACACCGGTCAATCAAAAGTCAAAAAAAAATAGAAAAAGAAGAGAGTGGGGAGGAAAAAGAAATAAAGAGAAGGAGAAGAGGAAGGCAAGAAAAGATAAGAAAAGATGAATACTCGCTGGATCCTGAGGGCTCAGGCCGATGTTGAAAAGAAGCTGCTCCCTCAGAAGATTAGGAAGGGAAAGAGAGGGATAACTTAGAAGCTTCTGGGCGGCCTGGAGGTCGTCCTCTCCCAGGCTGGGAGCCCGGTGGACGGAATCCCTCAGAGACCCCCAAGGGGGCAGGCCCAGTTCCAAGGTCGGGCAGTGGATGAAGAGAAATTTCCCCTTCCAATTGTGAATCGAAGAAGGGGCGCCCTTCAGCAACCCCTTCTTACCAAACTGGGGGGAGAAGTACCACCAGTCCTTCGCCGAAGGATGGCGTTTGAAGGTATAAAAATGTCTGAACAAGGAGAGGGACGGCTGGACCTCGGCTATGTGGCAGAGGGAGAGAAACCCTATCAAAAACCTAAAGGAATTCGGGGCCACGGAGGCGAGAGAAATGTCCAAGAAGTGGAAGAAGGCAGCAACAAAGACAGGAAGCGGAAGCCGAAGTCCGACACGGAATGCTTCCTGATACAAACAGAAGCGACCGGGAGGAGGAGTGCTGGCCCGATCAGAGGGGCCAGGTAGCTCCAGGTCGTACTCCGGAGGAACCCCATACCGAACCCTTATCAGAAGGAGTTCATCCGAAGTCGACGAACATGGAATAACGCCCGGTGCAAAAATCGGGCGAGGCCCTGCCCCGGATGCAGGTTCGTCTGTAGAGACAGCGACCTGGGGGTTTGAAGCGGAAGAACTCTCAGAACTGCCGGGAACAGAAGAGTCAGAAGATATTTTGAGTAGTTTCGAAGGGAGGATCTAAAGGACCCTAAAAAGACAGACCGAAAGGGGAACGAGACACCGAAGGCTAACTCGGAGGGAGGCACAAAAGTAATGAAGAGAGGAGAAGCCCCTAGGCGGTGAGAGGAAGGTTGGCACTAACCTATATTGCTCTGAGGGACCTGGGGGACGAGAAACGGGAGGCGCCTACGGCTCGAGAAGACATTTACTAGAGCAAGGCTCTCGAAGAGAAGACAGACACCAGCGAAAACTCAGGAATGGAGTAGGACGCCTGAAGGGGGGAGGACGGGTTTAAATAGACCCTGGAATCCGATGCCATAATGATCGCGAATCCCCCAGGCCAGTCCGCATCCAACACGTGTCCCACTCCCCCTGGCAGACGGCTAAAAGCGGCTCACGGTTGGCAGGATCATAATTGCACCGTACCTAGGCCAGTGTACCTACAAGATTTTCAAAGCATCCCCTCGTACCGCTCCAATTCGAAAAGACTCCGGCACGCGCTCATTTAATGCCAAAATATCTGGAGGCGGCAGTGCGCAGGATTCGAAGGGATGGTTCCGACTGTACCCATCTCTCTCTCTGTGTACTTCCTTCGCTTGAAATTCAAACTCGGAAGTAGGGGGACTGGTGTTGCGTATAAAATACCCACAGTCGAAACACTCGGCAGAATCGACAACAGCACAGCTCTGCCCGGACTCCTACGGGAGCCGGGCTCCACCGCCGACATCAACCACAGCACAGCCCCGCCCGGACTCCTACGGGAGTCAGGCTCCGCCGCCGACTTCAGAATAGCTCCGCCCGGACTCCTACGGGAGCCGGGCTCCGCCTCCGACATCAACTGCAGCATAGCTCCGCCCGGACTCCAACGGGAGCCGGGCTCCACCGCCGACATCAACAACAGCACAGCTCCGCCCGGACTCCTACGGGAGCCGGGCTCCACCGCCGACTTCAGAACAGCTCCGTCCGGACTCCTACGGGAGCCGGGCTCCGCCTCCAACATCAACTGCAGCACAGCTCCACCCGGACTCCTACGGGAGCCAGGCTCCGCTCTCAGTATCAACTGCTGGTAAGCTCCGTCCGGACTCCTACGAGAGCCGGACTTCACCTTTAACTTTGATTGCAGAGGACTCCTATGGGAGCCGGGCTCCACCTCCGACATCAACTGCAGCACAGCTCCGCCTGGACTCCTACGGGAGCCGGGCTCCACCGCCGACATCAACAACAGCACAGCTCCGTCTGGACTCCTACGGGAGCCGGGCTCCACCGCCGACTTCAGAACAGCTCTGCCCGGACTCCTACCAGAGCCGGGCTCCGCCTCCGACATCAACTGCAGCACAGCTCCGCCCGGACTCCTACGGGAGCCAGGCTCCGCTCTCAGTATCAACTGCTGGTAAGCTCCGTCCGGACTCCTATGAGAGTCGGACTTCACCTTTAACTTTGATTGCAGAGGACTCCTATGGGAGCCGGGCTCCACCTCCGACATCAACTGCAGCACAGCTCCGCCCGGACTCCTACGGGAGCCAGGCTCCGCTCTCAGTATCAACTGCTGGTAAGCTCCGTCCGGACTCCTACGAGAGCCGGACTTCACCTTTAACTTTGATTGCAGAAGACTCTTACGGGAGCCGTGCTCCACCGCCGACATCAACCACAGCACAGCTCCGCCCGGACTCCTACGGGAGTCGGGCTCCACCGCCGACATCAACAACAGCACAGCTCCACCCGGACTCCTACGGGAGCCAGGCTCCACCGCCGACATCAACCACAGCACAGCTCCGCCCGGACTCCTACGGGAGCCGGGCTCCGCCGCCGACTTCAGAACAGCTCCGCCCAGACTCCTACGGGAGCCGGGCTCCGCCTCCGACATCTACTGCAGCACAGCTCCGCTCGGACTCCTACGAGAGCCGGGTTCCGCCCACAACTTCAGCTCCGAGAGGGTTCCGCCCGGACTCCCATGGAAGTCAGACTCCACCCACGACCCCAGCCGCCAGGAGGACCTCTCCCGGACCTCTACAGAGGTCTGGCTCCGACCATTGTCGAGCTTCGATCAACAGATCCGCGCCCCCTGGCAGGCCACCAAAATGGCCACGACCCCGCTCCACTTCCTGCGGTGGATTCCGCGCAGCTTCATCATTCCCTGACAGGCTGCAGTAACCATCGCCACCCTGCTCCACTTCCTGTGGCAAATTCCGCACAGCTCCACTACCCCCTGGCAGACCACAATAACGGCCACGAACCTGCTCCACCTCCTACGACGGATGCCGGGCGATTCTCCCATCCGCTGGCAAGTCACGACAACGGGCGCTGCTCCACTCCCTACAACAGATTCCACGTGGCGAGCTGCGGTGATGGCCACGATTTCGCTCCACTACCTCTCGCAATAAATTCCCCTGACCACGGGCGGCCCACTACCCGACGGTTACAGGTGTCGCCATCAATCCGTTACCTCCTCCGCCTATAAAAAGGGGGATCCAGATACGTTATTCTCTAAGCTCATTTCTTATCTCAAAACTCTGCTAAATTCTCCGTTCGAGCACTCCATTCTTGTTGAGGTAGAGAACTGACTTGAGCGTCGGAGGGTCTTGTCGGAGCAACCCCACCTCCGGTTTAGACTTCCTTTGCAGGTCCCGGCGGCGACCGCGGCTTCCCCGACTCCAGCTTCTCCGGCGCAGGCAGATTTCTGCACCAACACTTTTCTACTCCATTGAGGACAATGTAGATTAAGTTGGAGGGAAAGAAAATTAATCAAATCCTCGAGTATGGCCAGAAATAATTAATTTTGTGTATCCAATTTTATTTTGATTAAGAGTCAATTAGGCATCCTAATCAATGAATGATTAACGATCAAGATAATTTTAGAGATATTGAGGAATAAATTATTAAAAAAATCCAATGAATGGTAGGGTTTAGACTAGATCAAATTTTAGGAGTGATTCTACAACCCTCTTCTTACTGATCTCAATAAAGAATCTTCTTCATAAGAGATTGGGTGGAAAGGTCGAAGTATGCAAAAATTCTACTTAAAATTTACTTAAAAAAAAAAACATTGGTTTCCTACTGAGTAACCAGGCCCTTTCGCCTAAGTAAGCATTATGGTTCGCGTAAAAAGGTGGGCAATGTTAAAAAAATAATGGATAATAAGGGGACTAAATTGCAAGAAGATAATAAACCTATCTCACATTAAGTTAGAGGATTTAAAGAGTAAAGTAGAGAGTTGATGAAAGAAAAGCTCTTGAAATTTCTTTAGTTAATACTCTGCCACTAATTGGGTCAAATTGATAATCCAATAAAGTATCTCTTTAATGGTCTGACCAGGTATCATCTACCTTTTGGGATGCCTAACCTAACTTTTGATTCAAGATCGAGTCGGTACACAATACTGATATATCTATTTTACTCGAGGATGAGCAAAATTCAAGTTGGAGGGTATGATAAATATTTAATTTAAGTCATTTAAAGCAGAAAATTATAGTTAATTTATTTTATTTATTAAGAATTTGATGCTTCTTTTTATATTTTACAGGAAAGATGATCGCTGATACAAAGAGTTCGATTCATAAATCAAAAAGACTCAAGTTTGAAGAAAATTAGACTTAAAATAAAATTAAAATAAAAGAAGGATGTATACGGTATTATAGAAAATGGAGATACTATGTAAGGAATCCAAAAAGGATATAGGCATCACTTTAAAGAAACAAAAGTTTCTTTTTAGTAATAAAAAAAAAAGGAAGTGCTTCCTAACAGCTAACGCGCGCGCGGCATCGCGGCAGTGCGGGCGTGGGCACGGGCGTGCACGGGTGCATGGCATGGTGGGGCGCTGGGAGTTTTTGCTGGCGGACGCGAACAGACGAACAGATGCTCATTAAAAGAAAAAAATATGATACTTGGAAATACTTCAAGAGGAAGAATTTATATTTTCTTTATCTGCTTGTGATCTTTTCATCTCATCCATCCATCTTTTAGTCCTTAGTATTTTCTTTAGTCCCACATCGAAAAACCATGTGAAACTCCTCCCTCCTAACACTTATAAAAAGGCTTTTGTACTCTCATTGGAGGGGGAGCCCAGAAATTCTTCTAGAGCCTTGCATAGAGGAATAGAAAGGGACTACTTCATGAGCAGCTAGGCTAGTAGACTCGAGAGTGGAGAAAAAATTTTGTAATGACACAGAGTGGGTTTATTGTTCTAAACTTTCTTGTATTTCTTTATATGCAATAAAGATTATGCTTTTTATTTAAATCATCATGAGTTCTTTATTTGCTCTCTTTCATATGCTTTTATTTATGCTTTTCTATTAAATTAATATTAGGAACAACTTTTACTTTCTAGAGACGCACTGTGATCTACGGGTATGGAGCGTGCCGAGGAAAGAAGAGTTGTTTATCTAGTACTTTCCGAAGACACGTCATGATCTACGGGTACGGGATGTGCCGAGGAAAGATAGATATTTTTTCTAAGATTAATCGCATCTATTTAATTAAAAAAGAGATACAACTCTGCTAGTGCAAAATTAATTTAAAACTCTCGAGCTCTTTATTTTCTAATTACATCAATTTTAAGATAATTTATTTTCTAAATCAAAACAACACTTCTTTCTTTTATTTTGTAATCTCAAATTAGCCCAAGGTCCCTGAGGATACGATCTCGACTCATCCTACCTACGTAGTGAGTAGAGTTATTTTTGGTGCTATCAACGACTAGCATCATGCACAAGATTCTATGATGGTCTCAGGTCTAAGGATCACTTGCACAACTCCTACTTAGAGAACCATCTTTGACATGCAAGTAAGGCTTTCATCAGATGTTCTTTTTTATCGAGTCAATTCAGTGGACTCATTTTTCAAATGAGCACCCACATCTTTGTATTAGTATCCCATACAAGTGGCTAGTGAGATCTGCCACCCTCTCTATCGAGCATACATAAGATGTACCAGTCTATCCGAAATATTGATCCCTGACTCAATGTTCTTATGATCAGAAATATTTAAGATTAGAGTTTTAAGATTTTAGGTCTCACTAGCATGACCCATTCATGTCTCCTAAAATTATTGTCCTAATCTTTGGGGTTCATCATAATCTTAGTCATAATAAGATGCAGCTAATATGATGAATCAATGTCTCAAATAATAAATATCATTTCATGAGTTAAAAAATTATAAAGAAAAGTCCTATCGCAACACACTTGTGATTGGCTTATAGGGCACTCTTCTTTCAATCTCCCACTTGCACTAAAGCCAATCGCCTTTATATCTTATACAATCAAGATGGCGATCATTTAGCTACTGTGGTATGGCTTTAGTGAATCGATCTGATATATTATTCTTTTGCCTACTCATTCAAGGACAGCATCTTGTTTCTAATGAGATGGAAGTGTCTGAGAATGTGCTTGGATCTATAATGAGACCTAGGTTTCTTTACTTAAATAATGGCCTCAGTGTTATCATGATAGAGTGACACTGATCCTTCATTCTTAAGAATGACTCTTAAATCCATAATGAATTCTGTTGGTGCAGAATTCCGTCGATGTCGGAGAAGCTGGAGTCGAGGGGATTACGGCCGCTGTCAGAACCTGCAAGGAAAGTCTAAACCGGAGTTGGGGGTGCTCCGGCAAGACCCTCCGATGCTCAAGTCAGTACTCTGCTTCAACAGAAATGGAGCACTCGATTGAGATTTTAGCAGAGTTTAGAGATAGTACTTAGAGCTTAGAGGAGAACGTATTTGGGGAGTCTCTTTTATAGATGGGAGAGCGTAACCGATTGACAACGATGTCTGTAACTATCTGGTAGTGGGCCGTTCGGGGCCACGTGGAGTTTGTTATGGAGAGTAGTGGTGTCCATTGTCGTGACTTGCTGGAGAGTGGTGGGGCCACGTGGAGTTTGTTACAGAAAGTGGAGTGGTGTCTGTTGTCGCGACTTATCGGGGAGTTCGGGTCAGACGACTGAAGCTCGATTGGGATGTCTGGTGGAGCGAAATAGCTCTCTGTCTCAGCAATCTAATAGAAGCTCGGATATTTTTGACGTTGCTGATGGGTTAACTGTTGTTGGGTGCCTTAGGCGTTGATGTTGCAGACGGAAGTTATTTGCTGTAGAAGTTCGGATGGAGTCCGATTCTTGCAGAAGTCTGGAAGGAGGCCGCTTACTGTAGAAGCTCGGATGGAGATCGGTTGCCGTGGAAGTCCGGATGGAGATCGCTTATTGTAGAAGCTTGGCTGAAGTCCGCTTACAATAGAAGCTCGGACAGAATTTGCTTACTGTAGAAGCTCGGATGAAATTCGGAAGGCGGTCGACCACTGTAGAAACTTGGATGGAGTCTGGTTACTGTAGAAGTCCTGCTACTGGAGAAGCCCAGATATTGATGAAGTTTAAAAGAAGCTCGGAGTAAAGTCGATCGTGATAGGAGGAAGTCTGGAAGAGATTCAGAGAGTAGTCGATCACTGTAGAAAATCAGCTGATAGTGAAGCCCAGAGAGCATTTGGAGCAGTCTGATAGATGACTGAAGGAGCTCAGTATTGGAGAAGTCTGGAGAGTATGATAGGAGCTCGTTCACTGAAGAAATCTGGAGGACACTATGGAAGCTCGACTACTTGAGGAGTCCGGATGGTACTGTGGAAGCTCGGATGGTAGGGGGAGTTCAGAAAGACGCCGCACAAGATCGGAAGCCGAAAGAGTCCTGGGAGGTTGTTCTCTTACGAACTTCAGCTGGGGTTATTTTATACCCAACACCAGTCCCCCTACTTTCGAGTTTGGATTTCGAATGAAGGAAGTATAAAAAAATTTTCACAGTCGAAGTTGCCCCCTTTGATTTTCATACTCGATTGTTTCCAGATATCTTGGCGTTTGGCGCACCGATGCTGGGGTCTTTTCAAATCGAGGTGATCCGAAAAGATTTTTTTAGAATTCTCGCTGGAGTGTCGCCTCAGGTATGGCACAATAATGATTCTGTCAGTCGTCTGCCATGATGAGTGGGACACACGGCGGTTGTAGGTCGGCCAAAGGAGATCTGCAATCATTATTGCACCGGACCCTGAGGTCTATTTAAACCCATCCCCCTCCTTCAGGGGTTTCACCTTGTCTGAGATTTTCTTCGGTCCCCTCTTTTTCTCCAAGAGCTTTGTCCTCCTCCAGCATCCCTCTCGGTCTTAGGTGCCCTTCAGGTCGACCTCCATCACCTTCGCTGCCCTCCTGCACCTCTTGGATCAGCCTAGGTTAGTTCTGAAACCCTTTTTTTTCTTGGTGTTCTTCCATTTTTCCTCCTCTGCATTCTGCCCGTTCGGTTTCTCCGTGAGCATCTTGTTTCCTATTTTTCCTAATTTTTTCAGGATTTTCATTTGATTCAAAATATCCTCCAACACTTCCTCCTCTAGCAGTTCTAGAAGTTCGTTTGCTCCAGTCCTCCAAAATTTTGGTACTATAGATGAATCCGCACATAGGATCGAACCTCATCCGATCTTTGTACCAGACACCATTTCCAGCTCTTTGATCTCGAACGAACTCTCATTGATTAAGATTCAGTACGGGGTTCCTCCGGAGTATGAGCTTGAGCTTCTTGGGCCAACTGACCGGGCTAGCACCCCTCCCCCTGACCACTTTTGCTTATACCAGGAAGCCTTCCGCGTCGGGCTTCGACTTCCACTTCCACCTTTTGTTGTTGCTCTTTTTCGCTTTTTAAATATTTCTCTAGTTTCTGTAGCGCCAAACTCCTTTAGGTTTCTGATAGGATTTCTTTCCCTCTATCATTTAGCTGAAGTCCAGCCAACTCTTCCCTTGTTTAGAAACTTTTATACCTTTAAGCGTCACCCCTCGGCAAAGAACTGGTAGTACTTCTCTCCCCAGTTCGGTAGAAAGGGGTTGCTAAAAGGTGCCCCCTCTTCTATCCACAATTGGAAGGAGAGGTACTTCTATGTCCGATGCCCGACCCCGATGTTGGGGTTGCCCCCGTGGGGCTCCCTGAGGGACTCCGTCCGTCGGGCTTCTAGCCTGGGAAAGGATGACCTTAAAGCCTCCAATAAACTTAAGACTTATCCGATTCTTCTCCTCTCCGACCTTTTGAAGGAGCAACTTTTATTCAATGTCGGCCTGAGCCCTCTCAACCCTACCGATATTTTTTCTTTCTCAAGTCATTCGCTGCTTCCTCTTTCTCTTATTCTGTTTCTAAGCTATGCTGATCTTTTTTCATCACAGATATGGATGTAGATGCAGCTCGGATACTAGCCAAGGGTCTCAAGGCCCACAAGAGAAAAGGTGCCGCAACTTCTGGGTCGGCGAAGAAGGCGAGGGTAGAGGAGACAAGCTCGACCGTGCTTGCCCAAGTGGCCATTACCGTTGATGCCCCCTCTGACGTCGAGCCTGCAGTCCCCCGAGCTTCTTCAAGAAGCCCTCCGATCGAGGTTCTCGCTCCCGAGTCACGTCCCGAGGAGGCACCGGGGGCCGAAAGGAAGAGAAGGAAGAAGATGGTGTCCGCAAGATCAGCAGCAGTAGGGCTGCCATCAACAGGGATTTAATAAAAAGGTTGGTCGACGGGTGCGTTTTGCCTGAGATTGTCCACAGGATCGTCCATGCCGATCTTGAACAGTGGGTTTGGGACTTTCTGGGGTCCTTACTTGAGGTAGGCTGATTTACTTTTTTCCTCCTTTCGCTTCTTTACTTAGTTCATTCTTTAGTTTTCATATTGACTTTCTGACTGCTCTTGTAGATTGGACACAAACTCATCGCCAACATCAAGGCAATGAACAATGCAAAGAAGGAAGCAACCTAGGCTGAGGAAGGTCGCTAGGCTGAGGCTGCCCGTCTTAAGGAGAAGATCGTCGAAGTCACGAGTCTCCAAGAGGTGCTCCAGAAGGAGGAACAAACTTCGGCGGATCTGAAGGCTACTTTGGAGGAGGAAAGAAGGAAGGCGAGGTCGAGGTCTCCAAGCTAAAGGAGCAGATCCCGACTCTAATCTCAGAGGCAAGGGCTCAAGCAGTGGACGAGTTCAAGACCTCCTCCGAGATGAGGGATTTGAATATCAAGTTCGACCAGGCTGCCTTTATTAAGGGCTTCGAGCTTTGCTAAGAGAAGGTGGTCGAGAAGTTTCCCAAACTCGACCTCAGCTTCCTGGATGAAGTGTCCGACGATGAAGCCAAACCTTCCGAAGCTGCTACCGGTCTCCCTCCAACCGGGACCTCTTCGACTGCCACAGCTGTCATGACCGACCTTCCGGGGGCACCGAGCTCCTCCACTTCTGCTCCAGAGATCTGAGACCTCTAACTTTATACTTTTCTTTGTTACAATTTTTTTTTCTTTTCTCTTATACTTAAGAATTATTCAATCAATGAAATCAGATTCCTCTTTACAGAGAGCTCCTTTTTCTTCTTCTACTTCCTTTTTCTTTTTTTTTTTTGTAATGATTTGCATTGTGACGCTCTTGTTTCCCGACAACAGTGTCTTGCCGAAGCTCTTCCCCTACCGTAGGGATTCTTTTGAAGTCTATGATCCGAGATCTGAGAAGAAAAGATCGTCACCTAACGAAGAAATCAAAGAAGATGGATGACAAACTTCACAGGCTGAGGAAGAGCCATTCGGAAGCCACCGTGGAGGTTACTCGCCTTCAGAACCTCCACAAAAAGGACTTCATGGACTACAACCGGAAGAAGGACAACTTCATGAAGGAGCTTGAGAAACTCCAAAAATGCGCCAGTGACCGATCTTGGACTCAAGCCTTCAAGAACAGCTCCCTTGAGGTCAAGTTGGCGGTCGCACGGGAGAAGATCGGCCAATTGGAAGGGAGCTCATCCTGGCTGACAACTCAGGCTGACCATGGCTAGGACTGGTTGAAAAAATTCTTCAACCTCCAGAAGCAGCTACAGGATGTCGAGATGAGTTACAACACTCATCAAGTCGACTGGTGCGGGCAAATAGATAACTATAGAAGGAGGCTCAAGACGGTGACCGACGAGGTTGCTCGCCTTCAGAAGCAGTTGTCCTAAAGAGCCTAGACCATTTCGGTTCAAGGCTCCGACGAGCTCCGATCCTTGAGGGGGACCATGGAAGAACTATCCGTAGCCCTTGGAAAGGAGAAGGTCGAACTACAGCGGCTGAAAATTCAGCTGGCCTATGAGCAGTAGGCGGTCAAGGATGCAGAAGCGGAGTCTGAAGTTCTGAGAAGAGGCTTCGGGAATCGGAGGGTGAAAGTCGACGATTTCACCAAATGTATCGGGAGATGCTGTTAAGAAAGAAGGAACTGGAAGAGAAAGTTGAGAGCTTAAAGCAATCCCTGATAATGGTGGAACTGAGAGTTCGAAGTCAGAAGAAGTCAAGCTTCCTTAGAGCTTCTTTTACCTTTTATTCCATGTATTCTTTTCTTTTCTTGTTGTTTTTTTTTTTGGCCTTCAAAGGCTTTTGCAATACTCTCTTTACTAATGAAATGAAAAAGAATTTTCTCATTACCTTGTCTATTCTTGCTTTGAGTTGTCATTTACTGAGCTTCTCTTATCTTTTGTCTTATTCGATGTCAATGTTGTTTGAAGGTTCCTGATCATCACTGTGTTGATTCGCCCTTTTTGATCATGACCGAAGATCTTTTCGAGGCCATTCAAATTTGACGCTTTCTCCCAGTGTTCGAGCTTGGGGGCCCGAACTTCTCGTTACTTTAAGGAAGTCTATTTTCTCCTACTAGTGCTGGATTCTCCTTTAGAGACTGAGGATTTTTGACAAGAGTTTTCTTACTCGTTGAGACGAGGTCCCTTGTGTCTTAGATGTAGTTTATTTTTCCTTATCTCTGGCATAGCTCATCGCTTTATCTTTTTTCTCCCTATTTTTTTTATGTTTGGGTGAGGGTTTTCCCTCTGCTCCAAACGGAGTTGTAGGGGTGTAGAGGAGCCATTGAGGAGGCTTTTCTCTCATCCGTCTTAAAACGATCAGATCTTCGTTTGTGTCAGAATGAGGTTCTCCTCCTATTCCTAACACAGTCAATTTTAGCTCATGTTAGGATGAGGTTTTTCTCCTGTTCCTAACAGGACTGTGAGGGGCATAAGGGCCATTGCGAGGGCCTCTCCTCCATCCGATCTCTTAATAATCGGTCTTCAATTTGCTCATGTTAGGATGAGGTTCTCCTCTGTTCCTAACATGACTGTGGAGGCGCATAAGGCCGTTGCGAGGGCCTCTCCCCCATCTGATCTCTTAATAATCGGTCTTTGACTTTGCTCATGTTAGGACGAGGTTCTCCTCCTATTCCTAACATGGCTGTGGGGCGCATAAGGGCCTTCGAGGCCTCTCCCCCCATCCGATCTCTTAATAACTGGTCTTCGACTTTGCTCATGTTAGGATGAGGTTCTCCTCCTTTCCTAACATGGCTGTGGGGGGCATAAGGGCCGTTGCGAGGGTCTCCCCCCCATCCGGTCTCTAATAATCGATCTTCACTTTGCTCATGTTAGGATGAGGTTCTCCTCCTGTTCCTAACATGGCTGTGGGGGGCATAAGGGCCGTTGCGAGGGCCTCTCCCCCCATCCGGTCTCTTAATAATCGGATCTTCGACTTTGCTCATGTTAGGACGAGGTTCTCCTCCTGTTCCTAACATGGCTGTGGGGGTGCATAAGGGCCGTTGCGAGGGCCTCTCCCCCATCCGATCTCTCAATAATCGGGTCTTCGACTTTGCTCATGTTAGGATGAGGTTCTCCTCCTGTTCCTAACATGGCTGTGGAGGCCATAAGGGCTGTTGCGAGGGCCTCTCCCCCATCCGATCTCTAATAATTGGACCTTCGACTTTTGCTAATGTTAGGACAGATTCTCCTCCTGTTCCTAACATGGCTGTGGGGGTGCATAAGGCCATTGCGAGGGCCTCTCCCCCATCCGGTCTCTAAATAATCTGAGCCTTCGTTTGTGTCGGATGAGGTTCTCCTCTTATTCCTGACAGCTTAGTTTCGATTGTCTGAAGGAGCTACTCCCTGTCGTTATAAGCTCATGCCAAAAGAAAAGATATGCGAATATGAAACTTTTATTTAAGGCAAAGTTATCGGTAATACATTCATAAATTTTTCGAATTCCATGGTCGCGGAAAGGTTTGCTCCTTCGAGCTCTTTTAGATAGTATGTTCGGGCCGGACTACCTCCCTGACTTCATACGGGCCTTCCCAGTTTGGGGCAAGTTTTTCTTGGTTCTGAGGATTGTGAAACAGGGCTCGCCAAAGTACTAAGTCCCCCACCTCTGAAGGCTTTGCTCTTGACCTGGGAGTTGTAGTAGCAGGCTGCTTTCTGCTTGTAGACTGCCATCCGAACTTGAGCTATTTTTTTTTTTTTTTTAACAAGTCGAGATTGGCCTTGAGATCTCGTAAGTTACGCTGCTTGTCGAATTCCATGACTCATGACCGATGGAAGCTTGAGTTCAACCAGGATAATGGCTTATGTTCCAAAGGCTAAGGCAAAGGGGGTCTCTCCCATGGGTAAGTCTTTGGATAGTTCGGTATGCCCAAAACACATGATAAAGCTCGTTGCCCAAGTTCCCTTTGCTTTTTCAAGTCTCGCCTTGATTCCTTGCAACAGAGTCCTGTTAGTCACCTCGGCTTCATCGTTTGCCTGCGGATGGGCTACTGACTGAAGTTATGGGAGATGTTTAAGCCCTCACAAAATTCAGCAAACCTTGCTCCAGCAAATTATCGCCCATTATCAGTAATGAGAGTTATGGGTAAGTCGAACCTACAAATGATTGACTTCAGATGAAGTCCTAACTTTAGATTCTATGATTTTTGACAAAGGTTCGGCTTCGACCCACTTGGTGAAGTAGTCAATTGCCACCAGGAGAACTTTCACTGCCGGACATCATGGAAAAAGGTCCAAGGATATCCATCCCCCATTGTGCAAACAGCCATGGGGCACTCAAGGGTGTAAGTTCGGAGGTGGGCTGTCTTTGGATATTCGCATATCTCTGACACCAATCACACTTTCTGACATATTCAATGGAGTCGTGGTACATTGTAGGCCAGTAATAACCTTGTCAGAGCAGTTTGTGGGATAAAGATCTGGCCCCCAGGTGACTTCTGCAGACTCCTTCATGTACCTCCCACAAGGCAAAGTCGATTAGAAGGTCGGAGATATTTCAGGAGGGGCAAAGAGTACGATCTCTTGTAAGCTTGCCCTCATAAAGGATATATCGAGAGGCCTGGTTTCTAAGCTTTCGAGCTTCTTTTGCATCATGAGGAAGAACCCCGTCTTTGAGGTATGCAACCAGTGGGTCAATCCAGCTGGGTTCATGGCTAATCTCCATTACAAGCTGCGAGTTCTTCCGTACTTGGATATTTCAGAACTTCGAAGAAGGACTTCCTTGGGTAGTTCAGCCGGAGCCAGTGTAGCCAACTTGGAGAGAAGATCGGCCTGGTATTTTTCTACTCTTGGAATCTGCTTGATGTCAAAGCTGCCAAAGGCAGGGATGATCTCTTTTACCTTTTCGAGATACTGGCCATACTGTCCTCCTCGAGCTTCATAGTTTTTACTGACTTGTCCCACCACCAATTGGAGTCACTGTAGACTTGGAGCCGATCTAGTTTTAGTTCTTTGGCGATCTTCAGTCCTACAATCATAGCTTCATATTCCTGCTCATTATTTGTCGCAGGAATTCGAAGCACAGTGCTGTACTCCACGATAATTCCTTCGAATTGACCAAGATCAGGCCCGTACCGCACCTGACATGTTGGAGGAACCATCCACGATAGAGGGCCCAAAAACCATTAGGAGATCTGTTTTTTCCTCAGGGGAGTTCGGCTGGAGCCCTGGGTTGTCAGCTTCACCTCGTTCAAGTTTCGCTTCTTCTGGGATAGTGCATTCCACTATGAAGTCTGCTAATATCTGGGCTTTTATCATCGATCCGAGGTCGATAGTTGATGTCGAATTTTATGAGCTCGACCACTCCATTTCGCTATCCTTCGGAAGCATCCGCTCGATGCAGAAACTGCCTTATTAGCTGGTCGGTGAGCAGTGTTATGGTGTGCCCTTGAAAGTAAGGTCGGAGCCTTTCGGACTGCAATCAACAGGGCGTAAGTTAGTTTTCTCTAACTTAGTGTATCTGTTTCGCATCTCTCAATACTCGACTTATGTAGTAGATCGGCCGTTGAATTTTTGCTTCTTCCTTAATCAGAACTGCTGCGAGAGCCACAGGGGAGACCGCCAGGTACAGAAACAACTCCTTTTAGGTTCGGGCTTACCAATAGGGAGGTGAGCGAGGTAGTTCTTCAATTCTTCAAATGCTTGCTGACATCAGTGGTCCAACAAAAGTTCTTCGACTGCTTGAGAGTCTGAAAGAAAAGTAGGCATCATTCGCCGACCTTGAGACGAAGTGATTCAGAGCTACTACTCTCCCAGTAAGGTGCTGAACTTCCTTTATTGACTTCGGGGCAGTCATTTTCCTGGATGGCACGAATCTTTTTCTGATTTGCTTCGATCCCGCGCCCGATACCATAAAGCCAAGAATTTCTTTGAGGTTACTCCAAAAGCGTACTTGGTTGGGTTCAGCTTCATCTTGTTTTTTTGGAGGGCGCTGAAGGTCTCCTCAAGGTCGGCGACGTGTTCATTGAGGATTTGCTTTTTACAAGCATGTTGTCCACGGTAGACCTCCATGTTGCGGCTCGATCTGCTCTTTGAAGATCTTGTTCACCAGTCATTGATAGGGTCACCCCTGCATTTTTGGAGGCCAAAAGCATGACCCTATAACAGAAAGACCATGGTCAGTGATAAAAGCAATCTTTTCTTCATCCTCTAGTGCCATCCTGATTTGATTGTAGCCGGAGAATGCATCCAGAAAGGAGAAGCTCGTGGCCCGAGGTTGCATCACTAATGATCAATTCTGGAGAGGGTAACTGTCCTTCGGGGCAGGCTTTGTTTAGCTTTTTGAAGTCTATACACATCCTCCACTTGCGTTGCCTTCTTGATGAGAACCACATTGGAGATCCCATTCAGATAGTTGACCTCTCTGATGAACCTGACTTTCAGAAGTTTATCAACTTCCTCAGCTATTGCCTTCTGCCTTTTCGGTGCATGACCTCGGATTTTTTCCTTCATCATCGATGTTTGGGATCAACAGCTAGACGGTGTTCCATGACTTTCGCATCAATCTCCGACATGTCGTCGGAACCCAAGCAAAACATCCGCATTCTTTTGTAGAAAATTGATGAGCTGTGTTCGTACCTCTTCTCCCAGGTTAGAGCCGATCTTACCACGTGCTCTTCATTCCCATCGTTCAAAGGAATTAGACAAGATCTTCAATTGGCTCACCCCGTTCTTCAGCAAGGTCATCACCGGGTGTCTAATCCATCAACCAGATAGGGGTCAGACTGACCATTTCTTTTGTAAGGCTATGTTATAGTAGTGCCTTGCTAGGACTTGATCTCCTCTGATCTCTCTGACCCCTTGGCTTGTAGAAAATTTCAATTTCAAATGGTAGGTCGATACCACAGCTCGGAGGGATTGAGGCCAGGTCAGTCGAGTATTGCGTTGTAGGCAGACGGCACCCTTACTACCAAAAATCCACTTGCGCTCTAGATTGTTTCGGGACACCGACCTGCAATTACGGTCAAAGTTATTACTCCTTCCACTGGCACAGCATCGCCAGTGAACCCTACCAATGGGGAGCTTATCGGCCCTAATCGATCATCC
>NW_027332425.1:6584447-6607533 GCF_000442705.2 Elaeis guineensis
TGGACTCTTAGTTATTTGGTGTGTAACACCAGATATAGTACCTCTTTTTGGCTTCATTTAGGTGGCTTGATCTGACCCAAATGCTCACTAAATTGGGCTGGCAAATGAGCAAGGCATGAGACCAAATTGATCTCTAAAAGAGTTAGAGATTCCATACGTGCTAGCATGCTTACCAGAACCCTAATTGAATCCAAAATTTCAATCAATCTTTTTTAAAAAGGATCCTTGGCCAATTTAAATATATGTATGACTCATTGGGTTCCACATCTAGCTAGTAGTAGGTCTGGGTGCAAGTTGATCTATTTGATTAGAATTTAATCTTATCGATTTAGGTCAAATTGAGCTTTCCCGATTTCAGTAATTACAACTCTTTCTAATTGGCATTCAAATTAAATTTTTTAATTTGATAAAAAATATACAAGTCAAGATTGATGTCTAGCAACATATCATGACTATTCAAAAGATATAAAAATTTGATAAAAATACTAAATATGTCCTTCAGTGGTAAGTTACTGTGCAATACAATCCTTCGATCATCCTAGCATCCTGAATATGGAATAATGAGTATGGAATCATATCAAACTCAAACACATATTCATATTGATTTTCAATTAACCAATGATGACTCCAATGAAGAAGCATTAGAAACTCTTTCTAATCTCCTTCCTACTTTTGGCCAAAAAATTTTTTCTATGTCATCTACAATAAGAATACACAGATGCGATCTCCTCTTACTAAGAGTGATCGATTCCATGTTGACCTACTCACAACCTTCATATACACTCCACCATTTCCAGAACACCCCGTACATATCTTAATGCAATGCCTAGGTATAAATCAAAATATGGATTCATGTGCATTGATAAACACTTAATTTAAGTCATTTAAAGCAGAAAATTATAGTTAATTTATTTTATTTATTAAGAATTTGTTGCTTTTTTTTTATGTTTTACAGGAAAGGTGATCGTCAATACAAAGAGTCCGATTCATAGATCGAAAAGACTCAAGTTTGAAAAAATTGGACTTAAAATAAAATTAAAATAAAAGAAGGATGCATACGGTATTATAGAAAATGAAGATACTATGCAAGGAATCTAAAAAGGATATAGGCATCATTTTAAAGAAACAAAAGTTTCTTTTTGGTAATAAAAAAAAGAGCGTTCCTAACAGCTAACGCGCGCACGGCATCGTGGCAGCGCGGGTGCGGGCAAGCGCGGGCGCGTGGCATGGTGGGCGCGAGGAGTTTTACTAGCAGAGCGAACAGATGAACAGATGCTCATTAAAAGAAAAAATATATACTTGAAAATACTTCAAGAGGAAGAATTTGTATTTTCTTTATCTACTTGTGATCTTTTCATCTCATCCATCCATCTTTTAGTCCTTAGTATTTTCTTTAGTCCCACATCGAAAAACCATGTAAAACTCTCCCTCCTAAACTATAAAAAGGCTTTTGTACTCCATTGGAGGGGACCCAGAAATTCTTTAGAGCCTTGCATAGAGGAATAGAAGGGACTACTTCATGAGCAGCTAGGCTAGAGTCTCGGGAGTGGAGAAGAAATTTTGTAACAAACAGAGTGGGTTTATTTTCTAAACTTTCTTATATTTCTTTATATGCAATAAAGATTATGCTTTTTATTTAAATCATCATGAGTTCTTTATTTGCTCTCTTTCATATGCTTTTATTTATGCTTTCCTGTTAGATTAATATTAGGAAAACTTTTACTTTTCGGAGATGCACTGTGATCTACGGATACGGAGCGTGTCGAGGAAAGAAGAGTTGTTTACCTAGTACTTTTCAGAGACACGTCGTGATCTACGGGTATGGGGTGTGTCGAGGAAAGATAGGTATTTTTTCCTAAGATTAATCGCATCTATTTAATTAAGAAAGAGATACAACTCTGCTAGTGCAAAATTAATTCAAAACTTCGAGCTCTTTATTTTCTAATTACATCAATTTTAAGATAATTTATTTTCTAAATCAAAACAACACTTCTTTCTTTTATTTTGTAATCTCAACTTAGCCCAAGATCCCTGAGGATACGATCTTGACTCATCCTACTTACGTAGTGAGTAGAGTTATTTTTGGTGCTATCAATGACTACGCATCAAATTTTGACACCGTTGCTGGAGACCTTGGCACGGTTGAATTAAAAAAAAAAACCACTGACATTTCATAACACTTAAATAAAATAGCGTAACCTCAAATATAAAAATTTCTAACTTGATTGGACACCTTGTTTCTTTGGATTGCATCTCCATAAGTAACTTTAAGGGCGCAACCCATTAACTAAGATAAGATGAAATTTGATCACCTTTCTTGGCCCACAAATCACTCCCTTGCATTTGCATAACCTAGACCTTAATCTAAAATTAATTAGATGTTGACCCCTAAGGATTTTGAGCTCATTAGGACAAGTGACCTTGAGAGTTGAACCAGGTTAGACTTGGTCAGCTAGCTGGTGTCTAGGCAAGTGGTTTGCGGGATGACTGGGCCCGAAGGAAGGTGGTTTTTAATTGGTTCGTTTGCTGATCTGACCAATTTAATTGATGTCTAAGGAAAGCAACGGGGGGACTTCCACCAACTTACACTTACTGGCCAGTTGGTTGGTCAAGCTCCGACTTGGAGGGCTTGAAGGCTAACTATAGTTAGGAGCTGTCTAGAACTAGAGTAACTTTAGGATAGAGAGTCCACTGCGTGCTAACTTGATTGTAATTAAAATCTAACCACAACTAATTTTCTATTAGTTTTAGGACTTCTTAGGATCTCTTCTTTAGAACTCTTTCTCTCTTCTCCTCTCCTCTTAAAATTCCTTAACAGACTAGGATAGTCCTACATAGACCTTTTAGTTGCATGTTAGGTCGACGATCACTAAAACCCGACTTGCAACCATTAGATGAAAAATTAGAAAAGACTCTTAGGACTATCCGAGTTAAAAACATGGCTGCACCTAGTGAGGCTAATCCTCCATGCTCATTGAGAGAATATTTCACGCCATCCTCGTATACCTACTCTCCATGCATTCAAGCACCTCCAATAGAAGCTACCCAATATGAGATTAAGTTTAGCATTATTCAAATGTTGCTATCATTCTATGGACTTAGTAACGAGGATCCATACAAACACTTGAATGAAGTTCTTGAAATTTGTTCCACAGTAAAAATCAAAACTTCTCCGATGATTCCCTTAGGTTGAAACTGTTCCCTTTCTCACTTAAGGACAAAGCCAAGCATTGGTTAAACTCCTTAAACTCTATAACCATTTCAACTTGGGATCATCTTCAGAGAGAATTTCTCAAGAAATACTTTTCAATTAAAAAATAAATCAAATTAGAAAAGCTATCACTAGTTTTTCCCAATTGGAGGGTGAACTTTTTCATGAGACATGGGAAAGGTCAAGGGACCTCATTCATAAATATCCACACCATGCTGTCCCTAAATGGCAACTTTGTCAGTATTTTTATGATGGTCTATCGGAGAAACACTAACAATGGTTGATGCATCATGTGGTGGGACATTCATGCTAAAGAGTGAGGATGAAGCCTGACAGCACTTTGAAACACTTAGTGAGAATTTCTACATCATATGTCTACCACCTCTAGAGAACAACCCATGCTTCAACAAAAAAGAAGTGGAATTTATCAGATTGGAAATGTCATAGATATCCACAGTAAGGTAGATGAACTGTCCCAAAAATTAGACCGTCTTCTAAATACTAGACAATCCCAATTCCACCTCACCCAATCCAAGAAGTTTATGCATTGTGTGCAAGTTCGAACCATTTTATTAGTGAATGCCTAGCCGCACCTCAATTTCTGAGTTTATGCACGAGCAGGTTCAGCAAGCTCAAGTCCAACAAGCTCGCAGACGAGGAAACGATCTATATTCAAACACTTATAACCCTGGCTAGAGAAACGATCCAAATTTTTTCTAGAGACCACAACCAGTAGTTGGCCCTGCCGCACCTCGACCTCAATATTAGGACCCAACATATAGGCATGGACCATATCATCAATTTCAAAATGTTCCTCAACCGTCTACTATTGGTCATAGCTCAGCTTTTGAGAAAAAAGTTCTGAAAGTACTAGAACGATTAGAAGTAAACCTCAGACCCTTAACTCCCACACACAATCTATTGCTAAGCTAGAGACCCAAATAGGTCAACTAGTGACTACATTCAGTAGGAGGGAAGGAGGAAAATTACCTAGCCTACCCGAGAGCAACCCAAGAGGGCAATTTGTGATTGAGAGCTCTAATACCCCAGAAGTTTTTGCTGAACATGCCAAATCAATCATGACTCTAAGAAGTGGGAAGGTCATTGAACACACTAGTAAAACCAATGAGACCGACCCTAAACCTCTAACTGAAGCCAAATCACCCAAGAACAAAGAGGACCTTAAAATAGAGAATGAACCAACTACACCGGAATCGTCTTACTTGCCCAAAGTTCTATTTTCAGATGCCCTGAAAGCCCCTATTCCTGCAGATAAGAAGGGAGGAAGACTTGACGAGATATTGGAATTATTTAAGCAAGTCCAAATTAATCTTCTCCTTCTAGACGCAATCAAATAAGTTCCTGCTTATGCCAAATTTTTGAAGGATTTATGCATCCAAAATATAAATCTAGATCACAAATCCAAAGAAAGTATGCCTCACTGAACAGGCTAGTTCTGTCTTCCAGCATGCCACTCCTCCAAAGCTTAAGGACCCAGGAGCCTCCATCATTTCCTGTGTTATAGGAGATTATCACATTGAAAAAGCTCTTCTGGACCAAAGGGCAAGTGTGAATCTTTTACCTAGTTCGGTGTATGAACTTTTTGGATTCGGAGAACTGAAACCCACATCAATCACACTGCAGTTAGCTGACAGATCAATTAAGGAACCACGTGGAATACTTGAGGATGTCTTGGTCAAGGTAGATGAGTTTTACTTTTCAGTTAATTTTTTGGTTCTCGACATGGAACTAAGTGGCAACCCTAGACAAATTTCTATTATCTTAGGATGACCCTTCCTAGCTACGGCAAATGCATGCATTAATTGTAGGACAGGAGTTATGGACGATCATTTGGGAATAAGAAACTGAGACTGAATATGTTTGGTGCTTCCCAAGGACCATCAATGGATAGTTGCTTCGAAGTAGATATACTAGAAGATATTATAGAAGATGCAACACCCACAATTCTAGCACCAGACCCCTTAGATACTTGCTTGGCTCACTTTGGAGTGTATGACTTTGAGGGATATATAAAAGAAGTTAACACCTTGTTGGATACACTATACGATAAAACCACTCCTCCATAGACAATCAAGTATGAGCCATTGTCCACATTAGCCAGTACACCAATAGTCCCATCTTTAGAATCACCACCTACGTTAGAATTGAAACCCCTTCCTGCTACGCTCAAGTATGTATTTCTAGGATCCAATGATACCCTCCAGCAATCATTGCATCAGACTTGACCCCTAATCAGCAAACACAATTGGTTGGTATTCTGAAGGAACACAAAGAGGCTATCGGTTGGTCCATTGCCGATTTAAAAAGAATTGATCCCTCCATTTGCATGCACCATATTCATTTTGAGGCAAATGCCAAATCCCATCGAGATATGCAGAGGAGATTGAACCCAAACATGCGTAAAGTAGTAAAGAAAGAGGTGGTAAAGTAGTTAGATGCTGGAATCATCTACCCCATATCCGATAGTAAATGGGTCAGTCCCACTCAAGTAGTACCTAAGAAATCAGATATTACTGTGGTTGAGAATGAAGAAGGTGAATTGCTTCCCACTCGCATATCATCTGGATGGCGAGTATGCATAGATTATAGAAAACTAAATGCCGTTACTAGAAGGACCATTTTCCATTGCCCTTCATCGACCAAATCTTAGAATGGTTAGCAGGACAAAGTTTCTTCTATTTTTTTGATGGTTATTCAGGGTACAATCAAGTACCTGTATTTTCGGATGACCAAGGAAAGAATACCTTCACCTACACCTATGGCACCTTCGCTTTTCGGCGTATGCCATTCGGGCTCTGCAATGCACCCGCTACATTTCAACGATGCATACTGGTCATTTTTTTGGATATGGTGGACAAATGTCTTGAAGTTTTTATGGATGATTTTTCTGTATTTGGAACCACCTTTGAGGATTGTCTCCATAATCTTTCCAAAGTTTTTAAACGGTGTATGGAGACAAATCTTGTCCTAAGTTGGGAAAAGAGCCATTTCATAGTGTGGAAAGGAATTGTATTAGGACATATTATTTCTAAAAGAGAGATCGAGGTAGATAAAGCCAAAGTTGAGGTCATTTCAAAACTACCACCCCTACTTCGGTCCGACAAATACGATCCTTCTTAGGTCATGTCGGATTTTATAGACGCTTCATCAAAGACTTTAGCAAGATATCAAGACCCCTGTGCAATCTGTTGGCCAAGGACACACCATTTGTCTTTGATGAAGACTGTTTGAAAGTATTCAACACATTACGAACAGCCCTGACAGCAGCACCCATAATAAAACCCCTGACTGGTCCATTCCATTTGAGATTATGTGTGATGCCTCTGACTTTGCATTAGGTTCCGTCTTGGGCCAAAAAATCAATAAGGAGCCACATGTGATCTATTATGCTAGCAAGACTCTTTTCAATGCCTAATTAAACTACACCACAATAGAAAAAGAGCTACTAGCAGTAGTGTTCACCCTTGAAAAATTTTGCTCATATCTGTTAGGGTCTAAGGTTCTAGTTTACTCTGATCATGCGACTCTGAAACATCTCCTCTCAAAGAAAGATACTAAATCGTGTTTGATCAGTTAGATCCTTCTTTTACAAGAATTTGATATGAAAATCCAAGATAAGAAGGGTTCCGAGAATGTGGTAACTGATCACATCTCCAGGATCTTAGTTGAACACACGATAGGCATAGATGAAGTCAAAGAGAAATTTTCTGACGAACAACTTTTCGCAATCTTCTCTAGCCATCCTCCATGGTTTGCCCATATTGTCAATTACTTGTCAACAGGACAAGTACCTTCTCACTAGATAAAACAAGAAAAGGATTGATTTTTCTCACAAATTAAACATTATTTCTGGGAAGAACCTGAACTATTCAAATACTGTCTTGACCAAGTTATTCATCATTGTGTCCCCGAGAGTGAATTCCAAAGCATTCTCACTTTTTGCCATTCTTCGACATGTGGGGGATATTTTAGTGGAAGAAAAACTGCAGCAAAAGTGCTGCAAAGTGGGTTTTATTGGCCAACGCTTTTCAAAGATGCACATGAATTTGGCCGAAGTTGTCTGCAATGTCAGCGAACAGAAAATTTATCCAAGAAGGATATGATGCCGCTGACCCCCATTTTAGTAGTAGAAATCTTTGATGTTTGGAGGATTGATTTCATGGGACCTTTTCCAGCCTCATTTGGATTCGAATATATTCTAGTGGTAGTTGATTACATGTCAAAATGGGTGGAGGCAATAGCTACACGGACTAATGATAATAAATTGTAACTAGTTTTATCCAACGAAACATCATTAGTCGATTTGGCTTCCCAAGGGTGATCATTAGTGATGGGGGGACTCATTTTATGAATAAACATTTTGAAGCACTTATGAAAAAATATAATATTACACACAAAGTGGCCACACCATATCACCTCCAAACTAATGGTCAGGTAGAGGTGTCAAATAGGGAGATTAAACATATCCTATAAAAGATGGTTAGGCCTGATAGAAAGGATTGGTCTCTTCGCTTAGATGATGCATTATGGGCTTACCGTATAGCTTTTAAAACCCCTATCGGTATGTCACCCTACCGACTAGTTTATGACAAAGCTTGCCATCTGTCGATTGAATTAGAATATCATGCACTCTGGGCCATACGAATGTTTAATTTTAACATGAAGAATGCAGGTTCTAATCGAAGGTTGCAAATCAATGAACTGGAAGAACTTCGCAACGATGCATATGAGAGTTCACGAATTTACAAGGCTCGAACCAAAGTATTTCATGACAAATATATCTCTAAAAAATCATTTGAGCTAAATCAAAAGGTATGGCTTTTCAATTCCAGGTTACGCCTTTTTCCTGGTAAACTTCGATCCTGATGGGATGGACCTTTCATTGTCACACAAATATTCTCACATGGAGCAATTGAAATTCATGACCCCCGGAATGGTAATACATTTAAGGTAAACGGCCAATGTCTGAAGCCATATGTAGATGAAATTGCACATAAAGAATGAATCGACACCATCTACCTATATGATCCACTTTATAATAAATAATAAACTTGACGTCTGGCTGAAGACGTAAAACTTAGCACTTGTTGAGAGGCAACCCAATGATTTCATATTTTTTTTTACTTTACTGCAGCTACAGAAATTTAGAACAAGAGCCTATTAATCAATGAAGCTATCTTCAACTTTTGAAGCAAAATTATCCCAGGTGCACTCTCTCCTTTTATTTTCTTTGCTTTCCTACTCCATTGAGGACAATGTAGATTAAGTTGGAGGGGAAGAAAATTAATCAAATCCTCGAGTATGGCCAGAAATAATTAATTTTGTGTATCCAAATTTTATTTTGATTAAGAGTCAATTAGACATCCTAATCAATGAATGATTAACGGTCAAGATAATTTTAGAGATATTGAAGAATAAATTATTAAAAAAATCTAATGAATGGTAGGGTTTAGACTAGATCAAATTTTAGGAGTGATTCTACAACCCTCTTCTTACTGATCTCAATAAAGAATCTTCTTCATGAGAGATTGGGTGGAAAGGTCGAAGTATGCAAAAATTCTACTTAAAATTTACTTAAAAAAAAAAAACATTGGTTTCCTACTGAGTAACCAGGCCCTTTCGCCTAAGTAAGCATTATGGTTCGCGTAAAAAGGTGGGCAATGTTAAAAAAATAGTGGATAATAAGGGGACTAAATTGCAAGAAGATAATAAACCTATCTCACATTAAGTTAGAGGATTTAAAGAGTAAAGTGGGGAGTTGGTGAAAGAAAAGCTCTTGAAATTTCTTTAGTTAATACTCAGCCACTAATTAGGTCAAATTGATAATCCAATGAAGTATCTCTTTAATGGTCTGACCAGGTATCATCTACCTTTTGGGATGCCTAACCTAACTTTTGATTCAAGATCGAGTCAGTACATAATACTGATATATCTATTTTACTCGAGGACGAGCAAAATTCAAGTTGGAGGGTATGATAAATATTTAATTTAAGTCATTTAAAGTAAAAAATTATAGTTAATTTATTTTATTTATTAAGAATTTGATGCTTCTTTTTATATTTTACAGGAAAGGTGATCGCTGATACAAAGAGTTCGATTCATAAATCAAAAAGACTCAAGTTTGAAGAAAATTAGACTTAAAATAAAATTAAAATAAAAGAAGGATGTATACGGTATTATAGAAAATGGAGATACTATGTAAGGAATCCAAAAAGGATATAGGCATCACTTTAAAGAAACAAAAGTTTCTTTTTGGTAATAAAAAAAAAGGAAGCGCTTCTAACAGCTAACGCACGCGCGGCATCGCGGCAGTGCGGGCGTGGGCGCGGGCGTGCACGGGTGCATGGCATGGTGGGGCGCTGGGAGTTTTTGCTGGCGGACGCGAACAGACGAACAGATGCTCATTAAAAGGAAAAAATATGATACTTGAAAATACTTCAAGAGGAAGAATTTATATTTTCTTTATCTGCTTGTGATCTTTTCATCTCATCCATCCATCTTTTAGTCCTTAGTATTTTCTTTAGTCCCACATCGAAAAACCATGTGAAACTCCTCCCTCCTAACACTTATAAAATGGCTTTTGTACTCTCATTGGAGGGGGAGCCCAGAAATTCTTCTAGAGCCTTGCATAGAGGAATAGAAAGGGACTACTTCATGAGCAGCTAGGCTAGTAGACTCGAGAGTGGAGAAAAAATTTTGTAACGACACAGAGTAGATTTATTGTTCTAAACTTTCTTGTATTTCTTTATATGCAATAAAGATTATGCTTTTTATTTAAATCATCATGAGTTCTTTATTTGCTCTCTTTCATATGCTTTTATTTATGCTTTTCTATTAGATTAATATTAGGAACAACTTTTACTTTCTAGAGATGCACTGTGATCTACGGGTATGGAGCGTGCCGAGGAAAGAAGAGTTGTTTATCTAGTACTTTTCGAAGACACGTCATGATCTACGGGTATGGGATGTGCCGAGGAAAGATAGATATTTTTTTTAAGATTAATCGCATCTATTTAATTAAAAAAGAGATACAACTCTGTTAGTGCAAAATTAATTTAAAACTCTCGAGCTCTTTATTTTCTAATTACATCAATTTTAAGATAATTTATTTTCTAAATCAAAACAACACTTCTTTCTTTTATTTTGTAATCTCAACTTAGCCCAAGGTCTCTGAGGATACGATCTCGACTCATCCTACCTACGTAGTGAGTAGAGTTATTTTTGGTGCTATCAATGACTAGCATCATGCACAAGATTCTATGATGGTCTCAGGTCTAAGGATCACTTGCACAACTCCTACTTAGAGAACCATCTTTGACATGCAAGTAAGGCTTTCATCAGATGTTCTTTTTTATCGAGTCAATTCAGTGGACTCATTTTTCAAATGAGCACCCACATCTTTGTATTAGTATCCCATACAAGTGGCTAGTGAGATCTGCCACCCTCTCTATCGAGCATACATAAGATGTACCAGTCTATCCGAAATATTGATCCCTGACTCAATGTTCTTATGATCAGAAATATTTAAGATTAGAGTTTTAAGATTTTAGGTCTCACTAGCATGACCCATTCATGTCTCCTAAAATCATTATCCTAATCTTTGGAGTTCATCATAATCTTAGTCATAATAAGATGCAGCTAATATGATGAATCAATGTCTCAAATAATAAATGTCATTTCATGAGTTAAAAAATTATAAAGAAAAGTCCTATCGCAACACACTTGTGATTGGCTTATAGGGCACTCTTCTTTCAATCTCCCACTTGCACTAAAGCCAATCGCCTTTATATCTTATACAATCAAGATGGCGATCATTTAGCTACTGTGGTATGGCTTTAGTGAATCGATCTGCTATATTATTCTTTTTGCCTACTCATTCAAGGACAGCATCTTGTTTCTAATGAGATGGAAGTGTCTGAGAATGTGCTTGGATCTATAATGAGACCTAGGTTTCTTTACTTAAATAATGGCCTCAGTGTTATCATGATAGAGTGACACTGATCCTTCATTCTTAAGAATGACTCTTAAATCCATAATGAATTCTGTTGGTGCAGAATTCCGCCGATGTCGGAGAAGCTGGAGTCGAGGGGATTACGGCCGCTGTCGGAACCTGCAAGGAAAGTCTAAACCGGAGTTGGGGGTGCTCCGACAAGACCCTCCGATGCTCAAGTCAGTACTCTGCTTCAACAGAAATGGAGCACTCGATTGAGATTTTAGCAGAGTTTAGAGATAGTACTTAGAGCTTAGAGGAGAACGTATTTGGGGGGTCTCTTTTATAGATGGGAGAGCGTAACCGATTGACAGCGATGTCTGTAACTATCTGGTAGTGGGCTATTCGGGGCCACGTGGAGTTTGTTATGGAGAGTAGTGGTGTCCATTGTCGTGACTTGCTGGAGAGTGGTGGGGCCACGTGGAGTTTGTTACAGAAAGTGGAGTGGTGTCTGTTGTCGTGACTTATCGGGGAGTTCGGGTCAGACGGCTGAAGCTCGATTGGGATGTCTGGTGGAGCGAAATAGCTCTCTGTCTCAGCAATCTAAGAGAAGCTCGGATATTTTTGAAGTTGCTGATGGGTTAACTGTTGTTGGGTGCCTTAGGCGTTGATGTTGCAGACGGAAGTTATTTGCTGTAGAAGTTTGGATGGAGTCCGATTCTTGCAGAAGTCTGGAAGGAGGCCGCTTACTGTAGAAGCTCGGATGGAGATCGGTTGCCGTGGATGCCGGATGGAGATCGCTTATTGTAGAAGCTTGGCTGAAGTCCGCTTACAATAGAAGCTCGGACGGAATTCGCTTACTGTAGAAGCTCGGATGAAATTCGGAAGGCGGTCGACCACTGTAGAAACTTGGATGGAGTCTGGTTATTGTAGAAGTCCTGCTACTGGAGAAGCCCAGATATTGATGAAGTTTAAAAGAAGCTTGGAGTAAAGTCGATCGTGATAGGAGGAAGTCTGGAAGAGATTCAGAGAGTAGTCGATCACTGTAGAAAATCAGCTGATAGTGAAGCCCAAGCAGCATTTGGAGCAGTCTGATAGATGACTGAAGGAGCTCATTATTGGAGAAGTCTGGAGAGTATGATAGGACTCGTTCACTGGAGGAATCTGGAGGACACTATGGAAGCTCGACTACTTGAGGAGTCCGGACAGTACTGTGGAAGCTCGGATGGTAGGGGGAGTTCAGAAAGACGCCGCACAAGATCGGAAGTCGGAAGAGTCCTGGGAGGTTGTTCTCTTACGAACTTCAGCTGGGGTTATTTTATACCCAACACCAGTCCCCCTACTTTTGAGTTTGGATTTCGAATGAAGGAAGTATAAAAAAATTTTCACAGTCGAAGTTGCCCCCTTTGATTTTCATACTCGATTGTTTCCAGATATCTTGGCGTTTGGCGCATCGATGCTGGGGTCTTTTCAAATCGAGGTGATCCAAAAAGATTTTTTTAGAATTCTCGCTGGAGGTCGCCTCAGGTATGGCACAATAATGATTCTGTCAGTCGTCTGCCATGATGAGTGTGACACACGGCGGTTGTAGGTCGGCCAAAGGAGATCTGCAATCATTATTGCATCGGACCCTGAGGTCTATTTAAACCCATCCCCCTCCTTCAGGGGTTTCACCTTGTCTGAGATTTTTCTTCAGTCCCCTCTTTTTCTCCAAGAGCTTTGTCCTCCTCCAGCATCCCTCTCGGTCTTAGGTGCCCTTCAGGTCGACCTCCATCGCCTTCGCTGCCCTCCTGCACCTCTTGGATCAGCCTAGGTTAGTTTCGAACCCTTTTTTTTCTTGCTGTTCTTCCATTTTTCCTCCTCTACATTCTGCCCATTCGGTTTCTCCGTGAGCATCTTGTTTCCTATTTTTCCTAATTTTTTAGGATTTTCATTTGATTCAAAATATCCTCCAACACTTCCTCCTCTAGCAGTTCTAGAAGTTCGTTTGCTCCAGCCTCCAAAATTTTGATACTATAGATGAATCCGCACATAGGATCGAACCTCATCCGATCTTTGTACCAGACACCATTTCCAGCTCTTTGACCTCGAACGAACTCTCATTGATTAAGATTCAGTACGGGGTTCCTCCGGAGTATGAGCTTGAGCTTCTTGGGCCAACTGACCGGGCTAGCACCCCTCCCCCTGACCACTTTTGCTTATACCAGGAAGCCTTCCGCGTCGGGCTTCGACTTCCACTTCCACCTTTTGTTGTTGCTCTTTTTCGCTTTTTAAACATTTCTCTAGTTTCTGTAGCGCCAAACTCCTTTAGGTTTCTGATAGGATTTCTTTCCCTCTATCATTTAGCTGAAGTCCAGCCAACTCTTCCCTTGTTTAGAAACTTTTATACCTTTAAGCATCACCCCTCGGCAAAGAACTGGTGGTACTTCTCTCCCCAGTTCGGTAGAAAGGGGTTGCTAAAAGGTGCCCCCTCTTCTATCCACAATTGGAAGGAGAGGTACTTCTATGTCTGATGCCCGACCCCGATGTTGGGTTGCCCCGTGGGGCTCCCTGAGGGACTCCGTCCGTCGGGCTTCTAGCCTGGGAAAGGATGACCTTAAAGCCTCCAATAAACTTAAGACTTATCCGGTTCTTCTCCTCTCTGACCTTTTGAAGGAGCAACTTTTATTCAATGTCGGCCTGAGCCCTCTCAACCCTACCGATATTTTTTCTTTCTCAAGTCATTCGCTGCTTCCTCTTTCTCTTATTCTGTTTCTAAGCTATGCTGATCTTTTTTCATCACAGATATGGATGTAGATGCAGCTCGGATACTAGCCAAGGGTCTCAAGGCCCACAAGAGAAAAGGTGCCGCAACTTCTGGGTCGGCGAAGAAGGCGAGGGTAGAGAAGACAAGCTCGACCGTGCTTGCCCAAGTGGCCATTACCGTTGATGCCCCCTCTGACGTCGAGCCTCAGTCCCCCGAGCTTCTTCAAGAAGCCCTCCGATCGAGGTTCTCGCTCCCGAGTCACGTCCCGAGGAGGCACCGGGGGCCGAAAGGAAGAGAAGGAAGAAGATGGTGGTCCGCAAGATCAGCAGCAGTAGGGCTGCCATCAACAGGGATTTAATAAAAAGGTTGGTCGACGGGTACGTTTTGCCTGAGATATCCACAGGATCATCCATGCCGATCTTGACAGCGGGTTTGGGACTTTCTGGGGTCCTTACTTGAGGTAGGCTGATTTACTTTTTTCCTCCTTTCGCTTCTTTACTTAGTTCATTCTTTAGTTTTCATATTGACTTTCTGACCGCTCTTGCAGATTGGACACAAACTCATCGCCAACATCAAGGCAATGAACAATGCAAAGAAGGAAGCAACCTAGGCTGAGGAAGGTCGCTAGGCTGAGGCTGCCCGTCTTAAGGAGAAGATCGTCGAAGTCACGAGTCTCCAAGAGGTGCTCCAGAAGGAGGAACAAACTTCGACGATCTGAAGGCTACTTTGGAGGAGGAAAGAAGGAAGGCGAGGTCGAGGTCTCCAAGCTGAAGGAGCAGATCCCGACTCTAGTCTCGGAGGCAAGGGCTCAAGCAGTGGACGAGTTCAAGACCTCCTCTGAGATGAGGGATTTGAATATCAAGTTCGACCAGGCTGCCTTTATTAAGGGCTTCGAGCTTTGCTAAGAGAAGGTGGTCGAGAAGTTTCCCAAACTCGACCTCAGCTTCCTGGATGAAGTGTCCGACGATGAAGCCAACCTTCTGAAGCTGCTACCGGTCTCCCTCCAACCGGGACATCTTCGACTGCCACAGCTGTCATGACCGACCTTCCGGGGGCACCGAGCTCCTCCACTTCTGCTCCAGAGGTCTGAGACCTCTAACTTTATACTTTTTCTTTGTTACAATTTTTTTTTCTTTTTCTCTTATACTTAAGAATTATTCAATCAATGAAATCAGATTCCTCTTTACAGAGAGCTCCTTTTTCTTCTTCTACTTCCTTTTTCTTTTTTTTTTTTGTAATGATTTGCATTGTGACGCTCTTGTTTCCCGACAACAGTGTCTTGCCGAAGCTCTTCCCCTACCGTAGGGGATTCTTTTGAAGTCTATGATCCGAGATCTGAGAAGAAAAGTTCGTCACCTAACGAAGAAATCAAAGAAGATGGATGACGAACTTCACAGGATGAGGAAGAGCCATTCGGAAGCCACCGTGGAGGTTACTCGCCTTCAGAACCTCCATAAAAAGGACTTCATGGACTACAACCGGAAGAAGGCAACTTCGTGAAGGAGCTTGAGAAACTCCAAAAATGCACCAGTGACCGATCTTGGACTCAAGCCTTCAAGAACAGCTCCCTTGAGGTCAAGTTGGCGGTCACACGGGAGAAGATCGGCCAATTGGAAGGGAGCTCATCCTGGCTGACAACTCAGGTGACCATGGCTAGGACTGGTTGAAAAAATTCTTCAACCTCCAGAAGCAGCTACAGGATGTCGAGATGAGTTACAACACTCATCAAGTCGACTGGTGCGGGCAAATAGATAACTACAGAAGGAGGCTCAAGATGGTGACCGACGAGGTTGCTCGCCTTCAGAAGCAGTTGTCCTAAAGAGCCTAGACCATTTCGGTTCAAGGCTCCGACGAGCTCCGATCCTTGAGGGGGACCATGGAAGAACTATCCGTAGCCCTTGGAAAGGAGAAGGCCGAACTACAGCGGCTGAAAATTCAGCTGGCCTATGAGCAGTAGGCGGTCAAGGATGCAGAAGCGGAGTCTGAAGTTCTGAGGAAGAGGCTTCGGGAATCGGAGGGTGAAAGTCGACGATTTCACCAAATGTATCGGGAGATGCTGTTAAGAAAGAAGGAACTGGAAGAGGAGTTGAGAGCTTAAAGCAATCCCTGATAATGGCTGGAACTGAGAGTTCGAAGTCAGAAGAAGTCAAGCTTCCTTAGAGCTTCTTTTACCTTTTTTCCATGTATTCTTTTCTTTTCTTGTTGTTTTTTTTTTTGGCCTTCAAAGGCTTTTGCAATGCTCTCTTTACTAATGAAATGAAAAAGAATTTTCTCATTACCTTGTCTATTCTTGCTTTGAGTTGTCATTTACTGAGCTTCTCTTATCTTTTGTCTTATTCGATGTCAATGTTGTTTGAAGGTTCCTGATCATCACTGTGTTGATTCGCCCTTTTTGATCATGACCGAAGATCTTTTCGAGGCCATTCAATTTGACGCTTTCTCCCAGTGTTCGAGCTTGGGGCCCGAACTTCTCGTTACTTTAAGGAAGTCTATTTTCTCCTACTAGTGCTGGATTCTCCTTTAGAGACTGAGGATTTTTGACAAGAGTTTTCTTACTCGTTGAGACGAGGTCCCTTGTGTCTTAGATGTAGTTTATTTTTTCCTTATCTCTGGCATAGCTCATCGCTTTATCTTTTTTTCTCCCTATTTTTTTTTATGTTTGGGCGAGGATTTTCCCTCTGCTCCAAACAGAGTTGTAGGGGTGTAGAGGAGCCATTGAGGAGGCTTTTTCTCTCATCCGGTCTTAAACGATCAGGACTTCGTTTGTGTCAGAATGAGGTTCTCCTCCTATTCCTAACACAGTCAATTTTATCTCATGTTAGGATGAGGTTTTTCTCCTGTTCCTAACAGGACTGTGAGGGTGCATAAGGGCCATTGCGAGGGCCTCTCCTCCTATCTGATCTCTTAATAACTGGGTCTTCAATTTTGCTCATGTTAGGATGAGGTTTTCCTTTGTTCCTAACATGACTGTGGAGGCGCATAAAGACCGTTGCGAGGGCCTCTCTCCCCATCTGATCTCTTAATAATCAGGTCTTTGACTTTGCTCATGTTAGGACGAGGTTCTCCTCCTATTCCTAACATGGCTGTGGGGGTGCATAAGGGCCATTACGAGGGCCTCTCCCCCCATCCGTCTCTTAATAACTGGATCTTCGACTTTGCTCATGTTAGGATGAGGTTCTCCTCCTATTCCTAACATGGCTGTGGGGGGGCATAAGGGCGTTGCGAGGGTCTCGCCCCCCATCCGGTCTCTCAATAATCAGATCTTCGACTTTGCTTATGTTAGGATGAGGTTCTCCTCCTATTTTAACATGGCTGTGGGGGTGCATAAGGGCCGTTGCAAGGGCCTCTCCCCCCATCCGGTCTCTTAATAATCGGATCTTCGACTTTGCTCATATTAGGACGAGGTTCTCCTCCTGTTCCTAACATGACTGTGGGGGTGCATAAGGGCCATTGCGAGGGCCTCTCCCCCCATCCGATCTCTCAATAATCGGGTCTTCGACTTTGCTCATATTAGGACGAGATTCTCCTCCTGTTCCTAACATGGCTGTGGAGGCACATAAGGACTGTTGCGAGGGCCTCTCCCTCCATCCGATCTCTAAATAATTGGGCCTTCATTTTTGCTCATGTTAGGACAAGATTCTCCTCCTGTTCCTAACATGGCTGTGGGGGTGCATAAGGACCATTGCGAGGGCCTCTCCCCCCATCCGGTCTCTAAATAACTGGACCTTCGTTTGTGTCGGGATGAGGTTCTCCTCTTATTCCTGACATGCTTAGTTTCGATTGTCTAAAGGAGCTACTCCCTGTCGTTATAAGCTCATGCCAAAAGAAAAGATATGCGAATATGAAACTTTTATTTAAGGCAAAGTTATCGGTAATACATTCATAAATTTTTCGAATTCCATGGTCGCGGAAGGTTTGCTCCTTCGAGCTCTTTTAGATAGTATGTTCCGGCTGGACTACCTCCCTGACTTCATACGGGCCTTCCCAGTTTGGGGCAAGTTTTTCTTGGTTCTGAGATTGTGAAACAGTGGCTCGCCAAAGTACTAAGTCCCCCACCCTGAAGGCTTTGCTCTTGACCTGGGAGTTGTAGTAGCAGGCTGCTTTCTGCTTGTAGACTGCCATCCGAACTTGAGCTATTTTTTTATTTTTTTTTAACAAGTCGAGATTGGCCTTGAGATCTCGTAAGTTGTGCTGCTTGTCAAATTCCATGACTCATGCCGATGGAAGCTTGAGTTCAACCAGGATAATGGCTTATGTTCCAAAGGCTAAGGCAAAGGGGGTCTCTCCCATGGGTAATCTTTGGATAGTTCGGTATGCCCAAACACATGATAAAGCTCGTTTGCCCAAGTTCCCTTTGTCTTTTCATGTCTCGCCTTGATTCCTTGCAACAGAGTCCTGTTAGTCACCTCGGCTTCATCGTTTGCCTGCGGATGGGCTACTGACGTGAAGTTATGGGAGATGTTTAAGCCCTCACAAAATTCAGCAAACTTGCTCCAGTAAATTATCGCCCATTATCTGTAATGAGAGTTATGGATAAGTCGAACCTACAAATGATTGACTTTCAGATGAAGTCCTATACTTTAGATTCTATGATTTTCGTCAAAGGTTCGGCTTCGACCCACTTGGTGAAGTAGTCAATTGCCACCAGGAGGAACTTTCGCTGCCTGGACATCATGGAAAAGGTCCAAGGATATCCATCCCCCATTGTGCAAACAGCCATGGGGCACTCAAGGGTGTAAGTTCGGAGGTGGCAGTCTTTGGATATTCGCATATCTCTGACACCAATCACACTTTCTGACATATTCAATAGAGTCGTGGTACATTGTAGGCCAGTAATAACCTTGTCAGAGCAGTTTGTAGGATAAAGATCTGGCCCCCAGGTGACTTCTGCAGACTCCTTCATGTACCTCCCACAAGGCAAAGTCGATTTTAGAAGGTCGGAGATATTTCAGGAGGGGCAAAGAGTACGATCTCTTGTATAGCTTGTCCTCATAAAGGATATATCGAGAGGCCTGATTTCTGAGCTTTTGAGCTTCTTTTGCATCATGAGGAAGAACCCTATCTTTGAGGTATGCAACCAGTGGGTCAATCCAGCTGGGTTCATGGCTAATCTCCATTACAAGCTGCAGTTCTTCCGTACTTGGATATTTCAGAACTTCGAAGAGGACTTCCTTGGGTAGTTCAGCCGGAGCTAGTGTAGCCAACTTGGAGAGAAGATCAGCTTGGTATTTTCTACTCTTGGAATCTGCTTGATGTCAAAGCTGCCAAAGGTAGGGATGATCTCTTTTACCTTTTTGAGGTACTTGGCCATACTGTCCTCCTGAGCTTCATAGTTTTTACTGACTTGTCCCACCACCAATTGGGAGTCACTGTAGACTTGGAGCCGATCTAGTTTTAGTTCTTTGGCGATCTTCAGTCCTACAATCATAGCTTCATATTCTGCTCTATTATTTGTCGTAGGGAATTCGAAGCACAGCATGTACTCCATGATAATTCCTTTCGAATTGACCAAGATCTGGCCCGTACCGCACCTGACATGTTGGAGGAACCATCCACGTAGAGGGCCCAAAAACCATTAGGGAGATCTGTTTTTTCTTCAGGGGAGTTTGGCTGGAGCCCTGGGTTGTCAGCTTCACCTCATTCAAGTTCAGCTTCTTCTGGGATAGTGCATTCCACTATGAAGTCTGCTAATATCTGGGCTTTTATCATCGACCGAGGTCGATAGTTGATGTTGAATTTTATGAGCTCGACCACCCATTTCGCTATCCTTTCGAAAGCATCCGCTCGATGCAGAACTGCCTTGATTAGCTGGTCGGTGAGCAGTGTTATGGTGTGCCCTTGAAAGTAAGGTCGGAGCCTTCGGACTGCAATCAACAGGGCGTAAGTTAGTTTTTCTAACTTAGTGTACCTAGTTTTAGCATCTCTCAATACTCGACTTATGTAGTAGATCGGCCGTTGAATTTTTGCTTCTTCCTTAATCAGAACTACTGCGAGAGCCACAGGGGAGACCGCAGGTACAGAAACAACTCCTTTTTAGGTTCGGGCTTTACCAATAGCAAAGGTGAGTCGAGGTAGTTCTTCAATTCTTCAAATGCTTGCTGACAATCAGTGGTCCAACAAAAGTTCTTCGGCTGCTTGAGAGTCTGAAAGAAAAGTAGGCATCATTTGGCCGACCTTGAGACGAAGTGATTAGAGCTACTACTCTCCCAGTAAGGTGCTGAACTTTCTTTATTGACTTCAAGGCAGTCATTTCCTGGATGGCACGACTCTTTTCTGGATTTGCTTCGATCCCGTGCCCCGATATCATAAAGCTCAAGAATTTCTTTGAGGTTACTCCAAAAGCGTACTTGGTTGGGTTCAGCTTCATCTTGTTTTTTTGGAGGGCGCTGAAGGTCTCCTCAAGGTTGGCGACGCAGTTTATTGAGGATTTGCTTTTTACAAGCATGTTGTCCACGTAGACTCCATGTTGCGGCTGATCTGCTCTTTGAAGATCTTGTTCACCAGTCATTGATAGGTCACCCCTGCATTTTTGAGGCCAAAAGGCATGACCCTATAACAAAAAAGACCATGGTCAGTGATAAAAGCAATCTTTTCTTCATCCTCTAGTGCTATCCTGATTTGATTGTAGCCGGAGAATGCATCCATGAAAGCGAGAAGCTCGTGGCCCGAGGTTGCATCTACTAATGATCAATTCTGGGGAGAGTAACTATCCTTCGGGCAGGCTTTGTTTAGCTTTTTGAAGTCTATACACATACTCCACTTGTCGTTTGCCTTCTTGATGAGAACCACATTGGAGATCCAATTCAGATAGTTGACCTCTCTAATGAACCTGACTTTCAGAAGTTTATCAACTTCCTCAGCTATTACCTTCTGCCTTTTCGGTGCATGATCTTGGATTTTTTCCTTCATCGATCGATGTTTGGGATCAACAGCTAGACGGTGTTCCATGACTTTCGCATCAATCTCCGACATGTCCGTCGAACCCAAGCAAAAACATCCGCATTCTTTTGTAGAAAATTGATGAGCTGTGTTCGTACCTCTTCTCCCAGGTTAGAGCCGATCTTTACCACGTGCTCTTCATTCCCATCGTTCAAAGGAATTAAGACAAGATCTTCAATTGGCTCACCCCGTTCTTCAGCAAGGTCATCACCGGTGTCTAATCCATCAACCAGATAGGGGTCAGACTGACCATTTCTTTGTAAGGCTATGTTATAGTAGTGCCTTGCTAGGACTTGATCTCCTCTGATCTCTCTGACCCCTTGGCTTGTAGAAAATTTCAATTTCAAATGGTAGGTCGATACCACAGCTCGGAGGGCATTGAGGCCAGGTCGGTCGAGTATTGCGTTGTAGGTAGACGGCACCCTTACTACCAAAAAATCCACTTGCGCTCTAGATTGTTTCGGACACCGACCTGCAACTACGGTCAAAGTTATTATCCTTCCACTGGCATAGCATCGCCAGTGAACCCTACCAATGGGGTGTTCATCGGCCCTAATCGATCATCCGAAATGGATATTTTTGAGAATGCATCATAAAATAAAATATTGGCCAAGCTTCCATTATCAACAAGAATGCGACGTACATCATAGTCAGTAATATTTAAAGATACTACGACTGCATCATTATGGTAAAATTGAATCCCTAGGCATCTTCTTCAATAAAGGTTATAGATTTTTCAGTCCTCTGTCGCTTGGGCGGTCCGATCAATCCACTGGCTGCTCCCCTCGGGGTCCTCTAGAGATGGTGTTGATGATCCCGATTGAAGGTCGATCTTCAGGCTGTTCTTCCCTCCTTGGCGGCTCTGGTTGTGGTAGGGCCCTCGACGATCTTCTCTACCTTCAGGCCGACGTCGGATGAATCTGTTGAGCCGACCCCATCTGATGAGCTACTCGATCTCATCTCGGAGCTGAATACACTCCTCCATGTCATGGTCATGGTCATGATGATAGAGGCAGAACTTGTTAGAGTTGCACTTCCCGAGGTGTGTGCGCATCTTTTTCGGCCTTGGCAGCTGCTCTCTAATCTCCATCAGCACCTGAGTTTTTGGAGCATTGAGAGGGGCATAGTTGTGGAATCTTCTTGAGGGAGAGCTCCCCGAACTCTGCGGTTCGGGCTTCTCTACCTACGACCTCGGGGGAGTTTGGACACGCTTGTGTCCAGGGGAAGTTGAGAATGTGGCGAGCTTCATTGGCCCTTTTTCAGCTGCGGGCTTGCTGGAGTCGCCCGCTGTCATTTTTTCGTGGCCTCCTCATCCTTCAGCTTGAAAGCTTCCTCTGGTCGGGCATATCCTTCGGCCCGAGCCAGCAAATCAGCGAAGTCCCTAAGATACTTTTTTTCTAAGGAAAATAGAAGATCATTCTTTTGAAGACCACTCTTTAGGACGCCATTGCAACTGATTGGTCCAAGTTTCATACCTCCAATGCGGCGGGTTAAAATGGTTGACATAAGTTCGGATGGATTCTCCCTTTTTTTGCTTGATATTGATGAGAGACTCCGAACCCTCTGGGGATGCCAGTTGCTGACAAATGAGCACAACTGGTTGCTATTTAATCAAAGGAGAGATAGTATCCGACTTCAGTGTCGTGTTCTAATTTTTTGCTGCTCCTTCAAGGTAGATGGAAAGCTCGGCACAGAATGACTCGGTGCGCCATGGAGCAGCATCATTTTCGGAAGGCTCCACATGGTCAACCGGATCCGAGGTCCATCATAGCTCTCAATTGGGGGATCCTGAAGTTCGATGAGATCGGTTATTGCATAATTCTTGAGAAAAAGAAGGGTAGTAAGATATCCTCACGTAAGCGGGGGAGCATGGCGGAGCTCTTCGATCCATCGATTCATCTTTGAACCTTTGATCTAGAGATCTCTCGATCATGAATCTCGAGGGTCTTCTGGCAGAATGGAGGTAGGAACCCTGGAGGTAGAATCATGATCAGACAGAGGGCTCTCTCCTCTGCTTCCCCTTTTCGGGGATACAGGGTGACTAGCCCAAGTGGGCCGCCCGATCGTCGGCTTCTGGAACTCTGATGATGCTCTTTCAGCCGCACAGATGCCTGCGCGCTGCTGCTGCTGCATGGCCTGCACTGCTTCGATTGAGGCCCTGACCTATTGAACCAGTAGGTCAACTGCTCCATGCCGACTGCTGTTGCCGGAGGAGGAGGAGCCTGAGAAACTGGAGATG